>NC_079451.1:50059858-50159858 GCF_903798145.1 Danio aesculapii | reverse complement strand
GGCGGGTCTATCAGTCACTTAGTGCAGGGTTATCAGTCCTTAGGGCGGGTCTATCAGTCATTTAGGACGGGGCTGTCAGTCCTTCAGGGCAGGTCTATAAATCATTTGGGGTGGGGCTATCAGTCCTTTAAGGCGGGTCTATCAGTCATTCAGGGCGGGTCTATCAGTCATTTAGGGCAGGGTTATCAGTCCTTAGGGTGGGTCTATCAGTCATTTAGGTTAGGGCTATTAGTCCTTAGGGTGGGTCTATCAGTCATTTAGGTTAGGGCTATTAGTCCTTTAGGGTGGATCTATCAGTCATTTAGGGCGGGTCTATCAGTCATTTAGGGCAGGGTTATCAGTCCTTAGGGCGGGTCTATCAGTCATTTAGGGCAGGGTTATCAGTCCTTAGGGCGGGTCTATCAGTCATTTAGGACGGGGCTATCAGTCCTTCAGGGCAGGTCTATAAGTCATTTGGGGTGGGGCTATCAGTCCTTTAAGGCGGGTCTATCAGTCATTCAGGGCGGGTCTATCAGTCATTTAGGACAGGGCTGTCAGTCCTTTAGGGCAGGGCTATCAGTTCTTTAGGGCGGGGTATCAATGCATGTCCCATTTTTGCTCTGTCTTTGCGGGAGGCAGTTTCTTTATTTAATATGATAAGATTTTGTCTGTAAAATGTAGTTTCCCATTCTTATCATCATCAGCATCTGAAAGCATTCTGCAGCAGAAGGTGCTATCGGTGATTCTGAGAGCAAACTGGCATGCAAATCTTCCCTTTATTTTGTTAGCTTCGCCCGTCTTCCAACGATCCAAAGGATGTTCCCAATGGACGAAATCATGCACCGTCCTACATTTTTTCTCATTTCACAAGCCTTTTCTACTGGACGTACGTCACGATATGAAAAAAAAGACAAACTTAACTTCCATCTCATGCTGATAATAAGAATAAAGCCGAGCCATTTGTACATTTGAAGGGTGAATGCAAATACTCTTTATTTTAGAGCTTCAAATTCAAAAAGTGCTGACGGATGTTGTGAAACGCTCAACAAACACAGTGAAAACGCTTTGAGGAAATCAAAGCTACACTTTGTGTGTCGCAAACCCTGAATGCCGCTGCCAGTGAAATGAATGCAAAGCTCAAATGCTACTGTGAAGTGTTTTGCAACAAAGAGCCAATCATAAAAGGCCTGAGCGCCTGCATGCCTCTTTAAACATTCATGTGCACAGAAACTTTAGCTTCAGCATCTGAGAGAAACGCTCCTGTGTTTGGCTTTCTGTTTTCTTTGATTCTTGTTTTCGTAGTGCTTAAGAAGCCCTCATTAAATCACTATTTTTTTCATGTGACATTGTCTTTCTATGGAGAACTTGGTAAGACTTTATTTTCAGTCACAATTCATGCTGTTGGGTGACACAGTGGCTCAGTGGTTAGCACTGTGGCCTCACAGCAAGAAGGTTACTAGTTCGAGTCCCGGCTAAGCCAGCTGGCATTTCTGAGTGGAGTTTGCATGTTCTCCTCATGTTGGCGTGGGTTTCCTCCGGGTGCTTCAGTTTCCCCCACAGTCCAAACACATGCACTATAGGGGAATTAAATAAACTAAATTGGCCAGTACTGATCTGTGGCTGGAAGGGCATCAACTGCGTGAAACATTTGCTGGAATAGTTAGCGGTTCATTCTGCTGTGGCAACCCCTGATAAATAAGGCACTAAGTTGAACAAAAATGAATGACCGAATTAATTCATGCTGTTAACAAACCAATAACTAAGGCTGTTAGCTGAACAAACTACTAATTAGCTGCTTATTAATAGTTAGTAATGCAGAAGCTGGGTTTAGGTTTTGGGTAGGATTAGGGATGTAGAATAAAGTCACACTTTATAACTACTAAAACAGAAGTTAATATTGTAATAATATGCAGGTAATATGGCAATAGTCCATAGCATGAACTTAAACTAAACTGTTGCAGAGATTTTCACAATTTGAGAATTGTAATTTTCTAGGTTTTCTTAGTCTGTAAAACATAATCCAATTGTTTGTATCTGAATTGTAGCCTAACTGAATCAGCATCAGGAGGCAGTAAATAGTAATACCCCTATACTGCTTGTTTGTTATTTTAGTTTTCTTTTTATTTAGTATTTTATGTCAGTTAGAGTGTGGCATGTGGTCAGTGGTTAGCACTGTGGCCTCACAGCAAGAAGGTTGCTGGTTCGAGTCCCGGCTTGCACTCAAAAAAATTGTTTTTTTTTTTTTTGCTTGTTCAAACTACTTGTTTAAAATAAGCTGAAACAACACAATTGTGGAGATTTCATTGGCACAACTTAAAATTTTTAACAAATGTATGTGGATTGAACATAAAAAAATTAAGTTAACTTAATCAATTTGTGTTGGGACAACATGAATGAATTGTGTGGATCTCTGCATTTTTGACAGTGTGCCAAATCAAGGCATATTACTGTTTACTTCAGCTTTTCTTAATTCCACAAATGTTTACATCACATTTCATTAACAAAATTGTCATAAAAGCAGATAAAAAAAGTTTCTGCTTTGAGGCATGCTCAAGCAGCAACTTCCCGCTCTTCCTCGTGAAACAAATACGGAAGTAACTGAAACTGCTAGTCGCAATTCCGCTAGTCCTGGCTCCATTATACAGCACATTTCTATTGATCCCAATGTTAAAATGCCCAACATTATAGCAAAAAAAAAAAGGTGTTTACAGCCTGGTACAAAGAACGATTTTGGCATATATAGCTAATATTACCCTCCATGACAACTGTGAGGTGGGTGAATTTTTTTATAACTCACCCGTTTTGTTTATATTAAGTTTGCATAATTAAGGGCGTGGCCACTTGAGTGACAGCTTGGTCTCGCTGGTCGCTGTTTCGTCACCTCAGCTGATTCCGGCTGATTAGCTGCTGAACTCTGCGTATACGTTGTATTTTTGTGTTGTTTTATGTGGCTTTACACAGTCAGCTGCCTTTTGGAATTATTAGATGATAATTGTGCTTACAAACCATTCAAGTTGCCTCCATTTCCCAGGTGAGTTAAATTATATACTTATATTCCATCTCTATAAATGTAGTGTTTTATTTAAGATCATTTATCATTTATATTTTTATTTAGAGCTGTAAAGCCCTCCAGAATCTACCAGATTAATCAGCTGTAGGCTCTAGAACAGTCATCTGAAGCTTTATCATACAGTGTTATGCCTGGATTTCATAAATAGCCTTGCATTTACTAACACAGACTATATTTGAAGTGTTTCCTCTAGTAGGGATCAGTGTATTACAAGAGTGTTTTTAAAAGAATAAACACTTTATTGATATAGTGTACAGCCAAGCACACGTGGTCAGAACACAAACGAGTCGCAGGTAATAAGGTATTAAGTGTTTCTCCCAAAGAAAATTCTGTCTAACAAAATGCTAGCAGGCGTCTGTTGCTCTGCTCATGCTCCACCTCTTTGCCCTTGTTTGGTATCCCCCGGTCGGTGTGATGAAGGAAATGGCAGTGGTTGGCCACACCTACTTGTAGCTTCTTTTGCGTTATTCAAAAAAGCTATGGGTGACATCACGGATACTACGTCCATATGTTTTACAGTCTATGGGTGTACTATTGTCCAGTCACTATTGTCCAGTCGCTGTTAATAACTGCATAAATATGCACATTTCATGTCAGTTTAGCTCCTCTGAAGTCATTCATTCATTCATTTTGCTTAAGCTTACTCTCTATTTCAGAGGTCACCACTGCGGAATGAACCGCTAACACGGGGAGAACATGCAAACTCCACACTGAAATGCCTACTGACCCAGCTTGTGCTGCCACATTAAACAATCAATCTTACAATTCTTTTTCTCGCAAATCTCTCTCTCCTTGGCACTGTTAAATATTGTATTTTCTGCAGAGACTCAACGTAACCAGACTTGATGCAACCAAGTTGCAAGAGCAGCCTGGAGAGAAAAAAAAAAAGACAAATTGAAAGATTCTGCTGGCCGAGTGCCTTTTTACTCTGTATGACAAAAACAATGTGTGGACACTGTTAAAATGAGCAGCCGTTTCTGAGCCCTTTAATGTAATGAACACCAAACCCACACCTGAACCCCAGCTTTATGATGATCTGTAATAGGATTTCATTGGTCTGATGATGATCACACTGAAACTGCTACATGCTTCTTTCTATGCACAAACTGAAATACAACCATTTATATACACAGACTACAGCTGAAGTCAGAATTATCTGCCCTCCTGTGATTTTTCCTTTTCAAAAATCTCCCAAATGATGTTGAACAGATTCAGGAATTGTTCACAGTATTTCCGATAATATTTTTTCTTCTGGAGAAAGTCTTATTTGTTTTATTTCGGCTAGAATAAAAGCAGTTTTTAATTAATTAAAGCCATTTTAAGGTCAATATTATTAGCCTCCTTAAGCAATATTTGTTTTGGATTGTCTCCAGAACAAACCACTGTTATACAATGATTTGCATAATTACCCTAAATTTACCCTAATGAACCTAGTTCAGCCTTGAAATGTCACTTTAATCTGAATACTAGTGTCTTGAGGAATATCTAGTTAAATATGGTGGGCTGTGTCGGCGCCAGTGGTTTAGTGGTTAGTGCGTTGATACATGCACTCCGGTGCTCACGGCGACCCGAGTTCGATTCCCGCCTTGATATCTCCCAATTGATGTTTAACCGAGTAAGGAATTTTTCACAGTATTTCCTATAATATATTTTCTTCTGGAGAAAGTCTTATTTGTTTTATTTCGACTAGAATAAAAGCAGTTTTTAATTGTTTTAAACCCATTTTAAGGTCAATATTATTTGCCCCCTTAAGGAATATTAGTTTTGGATTGTCTCCAGAACAAACCACTGTTATACAATGACTTGCCAAATAACCCTACACTGAAAAAAATATTCAGATATTCAAAGATGATTCCTTGGGTTTACTATTTTTTTTTTTACGTTAAGTGGTTGTAAACAATTTATTTAGGTTGAATTTAAACAAACAAATTAAGTTGAATTTTCTTAAATTTAATTTGTTTGTTTAAATTCAACACAAATAAATTGTTTGCAACAGTTTTGCAGACACTATTTTTTTTCAGTGTAACTTGAACCTAATTAACCTAGTTCAGCCTTTAAATGTCACTTTAAGCTGAATACTAGTGTCTTGAAGAATATCTAGTCAAATATTATATGCTGCCATCATGACAAAGATAAAATAAGTCAGTTATTAAATATCAGAAATGGTGTGTGTTTTGTTTTTTGTTTTCCATTGAAACATATTTTCTGAGAATGAGCCTCTTCCATCTGTGCATTCATGCAGTTTTTGTCCACATTTGTTTACATGCATAATGCATAAGAAAAATAAAACTTATTTTTAAATGGCAGATGGAAAGTGTAGAGAAAGCCAGACACTATATGGTGTTGTTTTATTTGATTGATTTATTTTAATTTGGATAATATGGATGAGTGGTATTTTAATTGTTAAATGCAGATGGTGCAGCTTGGTAACACACTTTGGTAAAGTAAAATAAATTCATTGTCAGAGTGTGGAGATTTAATTTGGACTTTAAAGAGTTCTGAGATCTGTAGGGTTACCTAACTAGCTAACTAAAACACTGTTTTGCTCAAGATACCATTGTAATGCCATATACACCCCCCCCCCCCTCTTTTCCAAATATTTCCCAAATGCTGTTTAACAGATTCAGGAATTTTTCACAGTATTTCCTTTAATATTTTTTCTTCTAGAGAAAGTCTTATTTGATTTATTTCAGCCAAAATAAAAGCTGTTTTTGATTGTTTTAAACCCACTTTAAGGTCATTATTATTAGCCTCCTTAAGCAATATTAGTTTTGGATTGTCTCCAGAACAAACCACTGTTATACAATAACTTGCCTAATTACTCTAACTTTACCCTAATGAACCTAGTCAAGCCTTTAAATGTCACTTTAAGCTGAATACTAGTGTCTTGAAGAATATCTAGTCTAATATTATTTACTGTCATCATGGCAAAGATAAAAGAGATCAGTTATTATAAATAAGTTATTAAAACTATTTAGAAATGTACTGAAAAATCCTCTCTCTGTTAAGCAGAAATTGGGGAAGGCTAATAATTCTGACTTCAACTCTATGTCCGATATTTAATCCCAAGCCGTCTCTGGACAAGTGAACGGTTTAACCTTTTCCCACTTGAATTATTTGAGGCACATGAATAGTCTGAAGACATTAACCTGCTCTGACAGTGTTGCTGTAGGCAATGATCTGAAATAAACAGCCCCGATACAAACACACTCACACTCCTGAGCAAACGCATGTCAGATTAAACCGCCAGCAGCGTTCACGTCTATCTCTGAGGTGTTTTATGGATTTCAGTCTAATGCTGCAGTAATAACCCAGCTTGTAACAATTATGAAAGGTTGTTTGCAACTCACAAATTATACATAAGAGTCATTGGGAAATATCTGACTACTGTACTTTTGACTTCAAAACGTACATGCATGGTAAGTGTAATCAAACTCAATTGTTTTCAGTTGATTTAAATCACATTAGATTTTATATGGGCAACACTTTAGTTTAACAATTCTCAATATTAACTACTGGATTATTATCTGTGTGTCATTAGGATATTGACTATTTATTAGTAATTATAAAACAGGATTTTATTTTACATCTCTAATTCTACCTGACTCCAACTGCTACCTTGTTAACTATTAATAATAGCTAGCTCAGCTAACGGGTTGTTCATAGTGAGAATTGTTCATTAAACGGTGACCAAAAATTAAGTCAAAAATCATTATATTGATGAGTTAAATAATGGAAAAAAACATGAATTATTGATTTCATTTTATAACAATATAAAAGGGTTTGATTTTAGAAACATATAGTTGCTTTTTCATTCCTTCATAAGCAGGCATGATGGCCAAACACACACTGATTAGGTGAACGTAACAAATTTAAGTGGATTGAACATAAAACAATTAAGTTTAACCCCCAATTATCTCAAGAATTGTGTTGTTTCAGCTCATTTTGAATAAGTAAACTTAAATTTGAAATAAAATAGACTTAATTAAGTTTGATCAAGCTGCAAAATCATTGTTTTGAGAGTATGCAAAAGGAAAAAAACAAAACTTTTGCAGCAAAACTGATATTTTCTTCAGTAGTTTTACAGCATTTGTTGCTTTGAGAATAAATAACAATAATAATTCTGTACATTTTATATAGCGCTTTTCTGGTCACTTAAAGCACTTTTTGGAGACACCAGCAGTAAAAAAATAAATATCAAAGCAGGTTTACAAAAAACATCTACAGAATTATTGTTGTTAATGCCATTGTATTTTAATACATATGCTCGATGAAGTGATCAATTTGAACAAATTCTGTTTATTTTTTTAGATAACACAATGACACATCATTTACATCAATTGTTTGATTAGGAAATACATGTTTCAATATTTCAACATTTATTTAAGCCTGTTTTTAATTGATATTTACTTTGTACAGCTTTTATGTGTGTATTTTTTGTGGCATTTTGGGTTCACGAAAAGAATGTTATACATAAAATATATTACTGTTGTTATTATTATTATTATTATTATTATTATTGTTATTATTAATATTATTATTATCATTTTTGTTTCACAGAAGAGAGAAGGTTGTACACTGCAAAATATATATTTTATTTTTTGTCTTGTTTCTAGTCCATGTATCTAGAAATTCGAAAATCAAGAATCATTTTCTAGACAAGCATAATATGGTCTTATTTTCAGAAATAATAAGTCAAAACGAAGTGAGGTTTTCCTTTAAACAAGCAAAATAATCTGCCAACTGGGTAGGTAAAATAATTGTATTTTTATTTGTGACAAAGCAAAGTTTCATAAACTAATTTCGAGAGGAGCACGTGATATGATTGAGCACGACTGGCCACTCATCTGTAATCAGTAATAATCCAATCAGAGTGATCCTAGTTTACTATAAATGGATCATTTTCTCCCTACTGTTTTATCTTCGTTTGGAAGAATCCCCCCTTCCACCCCATCTCCTCCTTTTCCTCCCTTTTCTAAAGGGGGAGCTCTCAAGACCTACCTGATCTCGGATCTCCTGATATGCTTATCGACCGGGCAGGAGCCATGGGCTCAAATATCTCCGAGCTCAGGGTTCTCTCCCGGGACAGCATGCCAAACCTGCTTTATACGCCAAGCATATCTAAGTGGGAACTCTTGAAAGATTATTCTTCATACCCCATTAACCCATTATTTTGCTTGTTTTAAGGAAAATCGCACATATTATTTTCCAAATCAAGACACTTTTTTTTTGCTTGTCTAGAAAAAACTTCTTGATTTAAGAGTTTTTAGATATTTGGACTAGAAACAAGACAAAAAATAAAGTTAAAAAAAAAAAGCATTTTTTTCTAGTGTGCAGACTTTACATAAATTTGAGTCACCTCTTCTTGTACAATCACTTATGCTTATTTTATTCATTCTTATTTTACAATATTTTAATGTTTAGTTTATTAAATTTAGAGCACTTTCAAAACAGCTAGCGCTGACCAAAGTGATGTACATAAAATATACAAAAATAATAAAATAGGAGGTGAAAAAAATACAAATATCATTAACTGCTCAATAAAGTAAGTGCAGACTAGTTCAGAAACATTAAGAGCAGATTAATACTTGAAACACATAGAGTTTGAAAAAGTTCTCTGGATGAACGTTAAACTCATTCCTACTTTTTATAAGTAAATTATTTATTATAATCACATTATAAATAAAATTATTTTTTGTTTGTTTTATTGATGGAACAAGGTTGTACACTGCAAAAACAGAGAAGTTTGTCTTGTTTCTAGTCCAAATATCTAAAAATTCGGTCACTTTATTTTGATGGTCCGTTTGTTGAATTTAAGTTACATTGCAACTGATTCTCAAAAGATTAAAAATAGACTGTTAGATTAGGGTTGGGGTTAGGATTAGGGTTAATGTAAGTTGACATGTACTTGCAATAGTAAGTTAAATGTCTGTTGAAGGAGCAGTATCAACAGATATTAAGCAGACAGTCTGCTAATACTCAAATGGACCATCAGAATAAAGTGATACCAAAAATACCTAAATCAAGAGGCATTTTGTAGACAAGCAATAAATGTGGTATTTCCTTAAAACTGTTTGACATAAGATTATTTTGCCTACCCTACTGGCAGATTATTTAGCTTGTTTCAAGAAAAGACTCACATATTTCTCAAATCAAGACAGTATTTTGTGCTTGTCTAGTAAATGCTTCTTAATTTAAGGTTTTTAGATATTTGGACTAGAAATGAGTTTAAAAATTGAAGCAAGAAAAACTTTGCAGTGTTGGGTAAATAATATTGAACAAGCTTTTTCTGTAATATCACTTTTGCATATTTTATTTACTCTTATTTACCAGTATTTGAATGCATGCATGAAATAGATAGACTTCTCAAAAGTTCTCTCAATGAGCACTAAACTCATTCCTGCTTTTGGACTTTGGGTTTAAGAAAAGCACATTATAAATAAAATGCATTGCCGATATTATTATTATTATTATTATTATTAATTATTTTTTGTTTCATTGAAGAAAGAAGGTTATACACTGCTAAAAATGCTTGTCTTCGATTTTTTTTTTTTTGTCCACATATATAAAAATTCTTAAAGCAAGTAGCATTTTCTAGACAAGCAATTAATATGGTCTTGTTTTCAGAAATAATTAGCCAAATTAAGTGAGTTTTTCCTTAAAACAAGCAAAATAATCTTGTTTTTCATTTAGACATTTATTTTACTTCATTGGCAGATTATTGTGCTTGTTTTGAAGAAACAACATATTACTTCTGAAAACAAGACAGTATTTATTGCTTCTCTAGAAAAAGTTTCTTGATTTAAGAATGTTGAGATATTTGGACTAGAAACAAGACAAAAAAATCCAAGCAAGTAAAGCCTTTTTGCAGTGTACAGACTTGAGTAAATAAATTTGAATAACCTCTTTCCTTAATATCTCTTATGCATGTTTTATTCATTCTTATTTGACAGTATTTAAATGCATGCATGAAATACATAGACCTTTGAAATATTCTCTAGATCAGTGTTTCCCAACCCTGTTGCTGGAGACACACCAACAGTACATATTTTGGATGTCTCCCTTTTCTGACTAATTAACTTCAGGTGTTGGAGTCTCTTCTGATGTTATAAGTTGATTCAGGTGTGTTTGATTAGGGAGAGGTTGAAAATGTGGACTGTTGGTGTGCCTTCAGGAACAGGGTTGGGAAACACTGATCTAGATGAAAGTTCCTACTTTTGCACTTTGGGTTTAAGAAAAGCCCATTATTAAAAATAAATCCATTACTGATACTACTGTTATTATTAATAATAATAATAATAATAATATTATTATAATTTTTTTTTTTTGTTAAAGAAAAAAGGTCGCACACTGAAAAAATGCTTTTCTTTACTTAGATTTTTTTGTCCACATATATAAAAAATCTTAAATCAAGAAGCATTTTCTAGACAAGCAGCTAATATGGTCTTGTTTCCAGAAATAATCAGCCAAAATGAAGTGAGTTTTTGATTAGAATGAGCCAAATAATCTGCAAACAGGGAAAGCGAAGTAATCTTGTTTTTCATTTTCACATGTAATTATTTTGCCTGCCCCATTGGTAGAATATTTTTAAAGAAGAACTCACATATTACATCTGAAAATAAGACGATATTTAATGCTTGTATACAAAAAGCTTCTTGGTTTAAGAATGTTGAGATATTTGGACTAGAAACAAGACAAAAAAATCCAAGCAAGTAAAGCCTTTTTGCAGTGTACAGACTTGAGTAAATAAATTTGAATAACCTCTGTCCCTAATATCTCTCATGCATGTTCAATTCATTCTTATTTGACAGTATTTAAATGCATGCATGAAATACATAGACCTTTGAAATATTCTCTAGATGAAAGTTCCTACTTTTGCACTTTGGGTTTAAGAAAAGCCCATTATTAAAAATAAATCCATTACTGATACTACTGTTATTATTAATAATAATATTATAATTAATTATTTTTGTTTCATTAAAGAAAAAAGGTCGTACATTGCAAAAAATGCTTTTCTTTACTTAGATTTTTTGTCCACATATATAAAAAATCTTAAATCAAGAAGCATTTTCTAGACAAGCAACTAATATGGTCTTATTTCCAGAAATAATCAGCCAAAATGAAGTGAGTTTTTAAATTAAAATGAGCCAAATAATCTGCAAACAGGGAAAGCGAAGTAATCTTGTTTTTCATTTTCACATGTAATTATTTTGCCTGCCCCATTGGTAGATTATTTTAAAGAAGAACTCGCATATTACATCTGAAAATAAGACCATATTTAATGCTTGTATAGAAAATGCTTCTTGATTTAAGAAGTTTTAGATATTTGGACTAGAAACAAATCAAAAAGTCTAAGCAAGACAAGCATTTATTCCAGTGTACAGACTTGAATAAATAAATTTGAGTACCCTCTTTCTATAATATCACTTTTGCATATTTTATTTACTCTTATTTGACAGTATTTGAATGCATGCATGAAATAGATAGACTTCTCAAAAGTTCTCTGGATGAACACTAAACTCATTCCTACTTTTGCACTCGGTCAAACGCTTCTAGATCCTAGCAGACGGGAATCATCTTACCTTGCACAGCATCAGGAGGAACTTCGCATCAGACATGCTGGTCTTTCTGAGACGCACAGACATCCCTGAACAGTCAGACAGCGGTCCATTCCCATCATCCTTCAGCTTTCAGGGAGATCCCGAATCACTGGCTGCGCGTTCCTACGTTGAGTTTCCAGTGTTTTCCTGGCCAGTTTCATCTCACGTGTTCGCGAGCCGTCATGAGCTCCTCTCTCCTCTGCTTTTCATGAGCCAAATATAAACAGATGAGGAAACGGCGGGTTCAAATGGTCGTTTTAATTAGCCAGAGCTTCATTTCTAAGAAATCTAAACACTCTTTTTTCCATCTCAGTCTTAAAAAAAAGCCAAAATTATGTTATGAAATATAAAGTAAATATAAATAAAAAAAATGAACAGCTTTCTCTTCGGTTTCTGTTTGTTTGTCTCTGCTCAGTGCATGTGACTCCTTGAGGAAAACACTTTTCTTTTCATCATTCTTTGAGGATTCTCAGTGTAAAGATTCGGAAGATCCAAAATTCTGATAAAACAGATCCAAAAAGCCACTCTCAAATGATCCAACACACACAAATGAATAGCTTTATCTTCTGCTTTTGTTTCTGCTCAATCCACATAAGCTTCTTGAGAGATGCGTATTAGGAAATCTTCCTCAAAATTCCCAAAAGCACTTTTGAAAATTCACCAGTCATTGAGGATTCAGTCTGAAGATTCTCAGTCTACAAAAAGCCAAACTATTCTTATGAGATATAAAGTCACTCTCAAAAAAACAATCAGCTTTTTCTTCTATGTTTGCTTCTGCTCAATCCACGCGACTCCTTGAGAAATCCATATTAAGACATTTTCATCATAATTCTTGGATGCACTTTTGAAGATTTACCGAACAAGAAAGGAAGTTATTTTCAAACGAAAAGCTTTCTCTTCTTTTTCCGTTTTCGTTTCTGCTCAATGCATGCGTCTCCTTGCGGAAAACACTTTCCTTTCCATCACAGTCTTTAAGGATTCGCAGCCTAAAGATTCTGAAGATCCAAGATTCTGTTATGAGATATAAAGTCACTCTCAAAAATAAAATAAAAAATGTAGAGATTTCTCTTGTTTTTGCTTCTGCTCAATCCATGTGAGCTTCTTGAGAAATCTGAATTAAGAATTCTTCATCAATATCTGAAAGCACTTTTGAAGATTTATTAAACAATAAAAAAGAAACTCATTTAAAACATCAGAATATAACGTTAAAAAAGAGCCCAAAATGAGCAGCTTTCTCTTGTTTCTTTTCAATCCATGTGCCTCCTTGAGGAACACACTTCTCTTTCCATCACAGGCTTCGAAGATTCTCAGTCTAAAGATTCTGAAGATCCAACATTCTGTTGGGATATAAAGTCACTTTCAACAAAAAGTTTGTTTGTTTCTGCTCAATGCATGTGACTCCTTGAGGAAAAGACTTATCTTTCCATCACAGTCTTTAAGGATACCCAGTCTAAAGATTCTGAAGATCAAACATTCAGTTATGAGATAGGTCACTCTCAACACAGCAAAAACACACAAAAAATGAACAGCGTTCTCTTCTGATTTTGCTTCTGCTCAATTCACGTGAGCTTCTTGAGAAGTCCGTATTCCTCCTCAAAATTCCCAAAGCACTTTTGAAAAATTTCCTTCAGTCTTTAAGGAGTCAGTCTAAAGATTCTCAGTCTAAAAAAGCCAAAATTCTGTTATGAGATATGAAGCCACTCTCAGATAATAATAATAATAATAAAAAAAAAAAACAGCTTTCACTTCTGTTTCTGCTCAATCCATGTGAGCCGCTTGAGAAGTCTGTATCAAGAAATCTTCATCAAAATTTCCGAAGCACTTTTAAAGATTTAATGAACAACAAAAAATGAAGTAGTTTAAAACTTCAGCATATAGTCACTCTCAAAAAGCCCAAATTAACAGCTTTTTTCTTCTGTTTCTGGTCCTGTTATTTGTTTCTGCTCAATCCATGCCGCTCCTTGAGGAAAACACTTTTCTTCCTATCACAAGCTCCAAGGATTCTAGAGTCTGATTCTGAAGATCGCAAATTATGTTATGAGATATAAATCCACTCTCAAAAAAATGAACAGATTTCTCTTCTGTTTCTGCTCAATCCATGTGAGAAATTCATGTTAAGAAATCTTCCTCACAATTCTCGAAGCACTTTTGAAGATTTACTGAACAAAAAAACTCATTTAAAACTTCAGAATATAAAGTCATTCTCAAAAAAAAAAGCCCAAATGAACAGCTTTCTCTTCTGTTTCTGTTCAATGCATATGACTCCTTGAGGAAAACACTTTTCTTTACATCACAGTCTGTGAGGTTTCTGGAGTCTAGATATTCTGAAGATGGAAAATTCTGTATATGAGATATAAAGCTAGTCACTCTCAAAAAAAAACAGCTTTCAGTGTTTTCTCTCCTGTCTTTGCTTCTGGCCAATCCACACGACTCCTTGAGAAGTCTGTATGAAGAAATGAAGATTTACAGAACAACAACAGCAAAATACTAATTTAAAACTTCAGAATATAAAGTCACTCTCAAAATAAAAACAATAATAATAAAATGAACAGCTTTCTCTTGGGCTTCAGTTTTTTAATTTCTGCTCAATGTATGAGACTCCTTAAGGAAAACACTTTTCTTTTCATTAAAGTCTTCGAGCGTCTTCCGAGAGTCTAAATATTCTGAAGATCCGAAATTCTGTTATGAGATATAAAGCCACTCTCAAAAAAAATGAACAGCTTTCTCTTCTGTTTTTGCTTCTGCTCAATCCACATGAGCTTCTGGAGAAGTCTGTATTAAGAAATCTTCCTCAAAATTCCCAAAAATGTCCATCTGTCATTGAGGATTTATTTAAAAGATTCTGAATATCCAATATTATGTTGTAAGATCACTCTCAAAAAATCAAACACACACACACACACACACACACACACACACACACACACACACACACACACAAGCAAACCGCTTTCTCTTCTGTTTCTGTTGTTTCTGCTCAATGCATGCGATTCTCTAAGAAAAACACTTTTCTTTCCATCACAGTCTATGAGGTTTCTAGAGTTTAAAGATTCTGAGAATCCAAAATTCTGTTTTGAGAAACAAAGCCACTCTCAAAAACAATGAACAGCTTTCTCTTCTGTTTTTGCCTTTGCTCAATCCACACCTTGAGAAATCTGTATTAAGAAATCTTCCTCAAGACTCCTGAAAGCACTTTTGAAGATTTATTAAACAACAAAAAATAAACCTTTTTAAAAGATCAGAATATAAAGTCACTCTCAAAAAAAAAAAAAACAGAACAACTTTCTCTTTCCGTTTCTGTTGGTTTGTTTCTGCTCAATGCATGTGACTCCTTGAGGAAAACACTTCTCTTTCTATAACAGTCTTTGAGGATTCTCAGGCTAAAGATTCTGAAGATCCAAAATTCTGTTGAGATATAAAGCCACTCTCAAAACAACACCAAAATGAACGGCTTTCTCTTCTGATTTTGCTTCTGCTCAATCCACATGAGCTTCTGGAGAAATGTGCATTAAGAAATCATCATCAAAACTCTCGACACTTCAGAATATAAAGTCTCTCTCAAAACAAATAAACAAACAAACAAATGAACAGCTTTCTCCTCTGTTTCTGTTTCAGTTTATTTTGTTTCTACTTAATCCATGTCACTCCTTGAGGAAAACTCTTTTCCTTCCATCACAGTCTTTGAGGTTTCTAAAGTGTAAAGAAGATTCTGAAGATCCAAAATAATGTCATGAGAAATAAAGTCACTCTCAAAAAAAAAACCTGCCAGCTTTCTCCTCTGTTTCTGTTTCTAATCAATCCACGCCACTCCGTGGGAAATCTGTATTAAGAAATCGTTCTCAAAATTCCTGAAAGCTCTTGAAGATTTACTGAACGAAAAAAAAAAAATTTCAAACTTCAGAATATATATATATATATATATATATATAATATAAAGTCACTCTCAAAAACAACAACAAAAAACCAAATGAACAGCTTTCTCTTCTGATTTTGCTTCTGCTCAATCCATATGAGCTTCTGGAGAAATGTGCGTTAAGAAATCATCATCAAAATTCTCAACACTTCAGAATATAAAGTCTCTCTCAAAACAAACAAACAAACAAAAAATGAACAGCTTTCTCCTCTGTTTCTGTTTCAGTTTATTTTGTTTCTACCTGATCCATGTCACTTCTTGAGGAAAACTCTTTTCCTTCCATCACAGTCGTTGAGGTTTCCAAAGTCTAATGATTCTGAAGATCCCAAATTATGTCATGAGAAATAAAGTCACTCTCAAAAAAAACTACCAGCTTTCCGTGAGAAATCTGTATTAAGAAATCGTTCTCAAAATTCCTGAAAGCCTTTGAAGATTTACTGAACGAAAAAAAAATCATTTAAAACTTCAGAATATATATATAATATAAAGTCACTCTCAAAAACAACAACAAAAAACCAAATGAACAGCTTTCTCTTCTGTATTTGCTTCTGCTCAATCCGTATGAGCTTCTGGAGAAATGTGCGTTAAGAAATCATGATCAAAATTCTCGACACACTTCAGAATATAAAGTCACTCTCAAAACAAAACAAACAAGCAAGCAAGCAAACAAACAAACAAAAAATGAACGGCTTTCTCTTCTGTATTTGCTTCTGCTCAATCCAAATGAGCTTCTGTAGAAATGTGCGTTAAGAAATCATCATCAAAATTCTCAACACACTTCAGAATATAAAATCACTCCCAAAACAAAACAAACAAACAAACAAACAAACAAACAAACAAACAAACAAACAAAATGAACAGCTTTCTCCTCTGATTCTGTTTATTTTGTTTCTGCGTAATTCAGGTGCCTCCCTGAGAAAAACACCAGAATTCTGTATATGAGAAATGAAGTCACTTTAAAAAAAAAAGCTAGCAGCTTTCTCTTCTGTTCTTGCTTCTGCTCAATCCACGCGACTCCTTGAAAAATCCATATTAAAAAATCGTCCTCAAAATTCCTGAAAGCACTTCTGAAGATTTACCGAACAACAAAAAGAAGCGCACATGTAAAACTTCAGGTGTTGAAAGACTTGCTGTCCTCAATCTGCGCGTCTGAGAAACTAGGACATGTACTGCCTCGCAGTGCTGAATGCCATGTGAAGCCCTAAGCGAGTGTTATTAGAGAGAGGATTGTATCCCGAAGAGGCGAAGGCTTCCCCTGATTCCCTCCAACTCGCATATCAATGCAGCGCAGGGTTGCCTGGCAACCGTCTCCGGACCGCCACACAACGCCTGGCGACGAGAAGCGTTTATGACAGCGACTTTATGAGGGGGAGGCTCTCCGTCGCTCCTGCGTTTCTCTGCTTTTAATACTCCTCCAGTCTGTCAAGCTGCGTGTGTGTGTGTGTGTGTGTGTGTGGGAGAGAGAGACCTGAAAACTGACACAAACCCGCCCTCAGACACCCGCCACAGTCTCCTACCCAGCATTCTCTGCTCCCTGTGGATATACAGTACCACTGCCATTGACAAACACATCTGAGGGTGGGTGTAGATCGCATTTCTGTAAATGCATTTTTGACAAACTCTTTGATGTGTGTTTTTTCTCTTCTCTGCGCTCGTAAATAAAAGGGAAAACTCTCTTGAGAAGTCAGGCGGGCAGCAATCTGTCACAATACACACAAAATAATTATTCCTTTTTAAGGTAAGTGGGAAACACTTTATAATAACTACACACTATGAAGCATTTATTAAGCATTAGCATCTAGTGAGTTCATTACTTGTTAAGCATTAACTCAACATTAATAAGCGTTAGTAAGCAGTTTATAACTGCAGCTACAAATGCTCTATTCTTGACTTATAACCACATTTATAATGTGCTTAATAATTATACTTGCACACTTTCTTAATGATTTATTTTTCATTACTAAATGAAGTATTACATTATTTACAAACCATCTGTATTTAGGAGTAGTTAGAGGTTTTTAAGATCATTCAGAATGAGTTAATAAATGATTAATAAACTATTGAAATCAATGTTTATATATGTTATTATTCAGGCATGTAGTAATGGTTACTATGCTTTATTAACTCAACTTCATCCAGTTTTGTGAGCTAATCTAAAGTGAGGACTATTCATGCTTTATAAATCCTTTATAAATGACAATTAAAGGCTCAAATGAACAATAAATCTTTACATTCTTATGCATAAAGTAAAATGACTGTAAAGTTTAAAGATTGCTGAATAACAGGAGTGTCAGAATATGACATCAAATTGGAGAAAACAACAACAATATAATAATTTAACAATATAACAGGATGCTACGTTTAAACTGTCCAGTGATTTTATTTTAGATAAGGTTGCAGAGATTTATTTTTTATTTGAAGTACAGATTTATTTGTGCATCTACAAATGAATAGAAATGAATGAAGTCATTTTTTGTTCTTTTTTTTCCTGTTTAGGATATAAATGAGTTTTTACTTGTCATTTATAAGGGATTTATAAAGCATCAATATTCCTCACTTTAGTTTAGGTCACAAAACCTGAAGAAGTTGAGTTAATAAAGCCTTTATTAACATATAAATTAACTATTAGAGTATGCCTGAATAATAAGAATTATACATGTTATTATGAATAGTTTATTAATCATTTACTAACTCATTATGAATGATCTTAAAAAACAACCAACTATGCTTAAATAACTGTTTTGTAAATAATGTAATACTTAATTTAGTACTGAAAAATAAATCATTTACAAAGTATGAAAGTACAATTATTAAGCACATTATAAATGTGGTTGTGAGTCAAGAATACAGCATTTGTAGCTGCAGTTATAAACTGCTTACTAACCTTTATTAATGTAGATTTAATGCTTAACAGGTAATGATTATACTATTTGGCAATAAATGATACATTGTAGCATTTCTCTGCCATCTTTGGGTTGTTTTCACACCGCTATGCTGGCTTTGATCTGAACCAGATGAAACGAACTAAAATGCAGTCATCTGACAAAATCCACATCTCTCATTGGCCAGATTTGTTAAACAAATTTCCTAAACTGATATCGATTGGTCAGAATTCACGTGCAGGAAAATGCCAATGGAACTCCCACAAGTAAACAAACCAGCAGACGCAAAATATCGCTCTTTACCACGGAGCTACGGCTGTGCTGACTGATTATATCCCTGCTCATAGTATACTATATAGTTTGTGTACATCACTTTAGACAAACTATACATCTTGAGAATGAAGTGCGGCTGGAAAACAATGTTTTAATGCATCACACGTCACTTCAGGAGGAGGTGTGAATTAATTTAGTTAAACTGCGACATGGTCATCTTGCAGAAATATTACCAACAATCCATCAGGTAATGTTTTTCCCTCTCTTTCTCTCTCTCTGTTGGTAAAGCGCTGTCAACAAATATTTTTTTTCCACGCCACATAATGCCAAGTGCATCGGCCTACGGCAGCTGGATTAGTCCAAAAGGCACAGTGCATTTTGCAGTTAGGTCTGTTTTAGTTCGGATCATAATCTCACCACAAACGAACCTCTCCAGGGTTCGTGTGAAAGCGTACCAAGACCACCTCTTCAAGGAGATCTAGGTATGCTTTTTTGGTGCGCACTTGAGTACGATAGCTGCATTTACACCTGCCCAAATGAACCGCAACAACAGGGAAAACTAACTCTAGTACGATTCAACCAAACTAAATAAGGCAGGTGTGAAAGCACCCTTAAACAAACAAATTAAGTTGACTATTACTACATTTGTAAAGTGTATTTGTAAGCTAATTTTGAGAGGATCTCGTGTTTATGATTGACCACAGCTGGTCCTGCATTAGCCAATTTATGATTCACCAATCAGATGAGTCCTAACTCACTATAAATAACCTGAGTTTCTTACTTCAGTATCTTCATCTTGAAGAATCCCACATTCCACCCCTACTCCTCCCTTTTTCTTGATAGGGTGGTACACTTGATAGGGTTAACACTGTTGCCTCACAGCAAGAATGCCACTGGTTCAAGTCCTTACCAGACGACGTTTCTGTGTAGAGTTTACATGTTCTCCCCGTGCCTGCGTGGGTTTTCTGGTTTCCTACCACAGTCCAAAGACATACTACATAGATGAATTAACCGAACCACATTGGCACCATAGACGAGCTCTTAATCAGTAGTATGTCTCCATAGCAATCCCTAATTTGCCATTGGCCGTAAATAAGCAGGGGAGTTCACAAGATCTACCTGAGCTCAAACTCCCCTCCCACTCAACGAGAGGGACCCCGGGTTCATGATCTTATGAGCTCAGGGCTCTCTCCTGGGACAGCATGCCAAACACATCATCAGCTAAGTGTGAACTCTTGAAAATTTGTTTAAATTCAACCCATATAATTGTTTTAACTTAGCATAAAATATGTGTAAATCAAATGAATAATTGTTGCCAGTGTACAAATGAGCACTCAAAACATGTTTTCTGCTGCTTGTTCAAACTACTTATTTAAAATGAGCTGAATCAACACATTTGTTGAGTTTTTTTCAAATTTGTAAAACTAAATAAGTTCACTTAATCCGTTTGTGTTTGGACAGCATGAGGGAATTATGCAGAACCCAGCATTTTTACAGTGAAGAGTACAACAAATGTCATTTATTGATTGAATTGTATAGTATGAGCTATATAATTGACCCTTTATATCATCAGCATCTTAAGATTTGATGTTGATTTTTTTTTGTGCGCTCTATAAATAGTAAATAAAAGAAAAGGGAAAACTCAAAACATTAAACACTTGAAGGTTTTTCGGCTGCATGTTCAAACTACTTAGAGTATTTAAAATGAGCTGAATCAACACAATTGTCTAGTTTTTTGGGGGACAGACTTCTATAGACAAGTTAACTTAATCAGTTTGTGTTAGGACGTGTCACCTGTTTTATGTTTAATCCACTTAAATTTGTAAAATCAAATAACTTGATCAATTTGTGTTGGGACAACATTTTACAGTGAAGAGTAAATATGGCGTTTATTGTTTGAATTTTGTAGTATGAGGCTCATAATCGACCCTTTTCGTCATCAGCATCGTAACATAGGCCACATTTCTGTAAATGCAGTTTGACAAACTCTTTGATGTTGTGTTTCTCTGTGTTATTTAACTAGTAATTGGATGTGTGAATGATTCACTGACTGTGACTCACTTGTGTTTTGAAGCATTCAGCTGAGCGAATCATTATCTGAATCAATGACTTGTAGTTTTGTGTCATTGTTTAGAACAAATCTATTGCATGACCAATTTACTGACTCGCTTCGCACTCGTTTTTTTTGGTCAATTAAATAACTGTTTTGAACAAATCGTTGTGTGAATGATTCAATGGCTCAGTTACCTACTTGCTTCTTAATTATTCAGTGTTTTGAGGGAACTGATTGAGAGCATTAATAATGAATGAGACTCACTTTTTTCTTTCTGAATGATTCAGTCTTTGAACGAATATGATGTGTGACTGATTCACTGACTGTGACTCACTTGTGTTTTGATTATCTGAATCGAAAGATTCATTGACTCAATCACTCTGTTTACCTGATTCGTTGTTTTGAACAAATCGGTTGTGCAACCAATATTTTGAATCATCGCTCACTTATTTTTTTTCTTGATTGATTCATTTTTGTTGAATCAAATTGGTTGTTCAAATGATTCATTTACTCAACTACTGACTTTTCACTAACTTTGACTCACTTGCGATTTGAAGTAATCAGCTGAGTGAATGATTTTCTGAATCAGTCACTTGTATTTTTGAATCAATTGTTTGACTGATTCATTGACTCAACCACTGTGTTTATCTGATTCATTATACAAAGAAATCAATTGCACGACCAATTTAGTGACTCATTGCTCGATTGCTAGATTGATTCATTTTTTCATTGATTGATTCATTTAAATCACTCTTGAATGACTTTAAATGAATCAGACTCATTTTTTTCTTTCAGTCTTTGAACAAATAGGATTGTCTGAATCGTATGATTCATTGACTCAATCACTCTGTCTACCTGATTCATTGTTTTGAACAAATCAGTTGTGCAACCAATTTAGCGACTCATTGCTGACTTATTTTCTTACTTGATTGATTCATTTTTTTGAACAAATTGGTTGTTCAAATGATTCATTTACTCAACTACTGAATAATGCAGTGTTTGAACATAAAATTGGTTGTGTGAATGATTCACTGACTATGACTCAGTTGTGTTTTGAAACAATCAGCTGATTGAATCACTTGTATTTTTAAATAAATTGAATGATTCATTAACTCAACCACTGTTTATCTGATTCATTATTTTGAACAAATCAATTGCGTGACCAATTTAGTAACTCATAGTTCAGTTGTTTTCTTAGTTGATTGATTCATTTTTTGAATCATTTGTTGTTCAAATGATTCATTGACTCAGTCACGACTGTGTTTTGCTATATTTGTTTCAGACTCACTTTTATGAATGATTCGAGTTTTGTAAACATTTGTGAATGAATGGTTCAGTAGTTCAGTCACTCACATTATTAAATACTGAATAATTAGTTGTTTTGAATAATTCATTAATTAATAGTGTCACTGACTTGTTTTCTTGATAAATGATTCATTGTTTTGAACAAACTATCGAGTCAATGATTCAGTTCTAATACAGATATAATAGTCTCCACCTACTGGTGTAATGATGTAACTTCATCTATATCTGTCTTGATTGTTATACATTATTAAACACGCATTGCTTTATGAATTAATACCCAAAATTCATTGCATGTATTTATTTAACAGCATAGCTTTAATTGAAAAGAAAGTTAAATGCAATCTGTCTTATTTAACACTGACATTACAGTCGATCTCTCTGCTATGTTTTATAAGTCATTCATTTGTAAATGGACTCAACTTTTCCCCTAATCAAATGTAAACTGTACAGTGGCTTAAATAATTTCATTTTTAATTGAACAGCACCAGTCAGAGTCAGGCTTCTGCTCCATAACGTTAATGCAAATGAAAGACTTCAGGCTCACTGATCCCTGATGTGATTAGATTTATGAGTTCCTCAAATTGTTTGTCCGACATCTTTAAATAGATATTAATTCACTCTGTGTATTGGATGTTAATGGAAAAGTTTAGCAGAAGGGGAAAAAAATCTAAACAAATTGGTTTCATCTCACTCTTATATTGCCAATGCAATGGCCTGGAATTAAAGCACATTAAACATGGGAGTGCAAAGGAAACATTTACCCGACTAAAGCTAGTCACATAACTTTATTTCTTTCTGTCCTCGGTGTGTCTTTTACTGTCCGAGAGGAACTTACTGTAACCACTTTCACTATATATACAGTTGAAGTCAGAATTATTCACCCCCCCCCTTTGAATTTTTTCTTTTTTAAATATTTCCCATAATGATGTTCAACAGATTCAGGACATTTTCACAGTATGTCTGATCATTTTTAGGTCCCACTTTATATTAAGTGTCTTTAACTACTATGTACTTGCAACAAAAAATTAATACAATGTACTTACAGTGCATGATGTATTTGAGAACACTTGTGGTGCTCTTGAGTTGGGATAGGGGTAATGTTATGGACAGGTTTGGTGGTACACTGAAAAAAATTATTCAAAGATGATTCCTTGGATTTATTTTTTACGGTAAGTGGTTGTAAACAATTTACTTGGGCTGAATTTAAACAAACAAATTAAGTTGCACATTATTAAATTTAATTTAATTGTTTAAATTCAATACAAATAAATTGTTTGCAACAGTTTTTCATGCAACACTTTTTTCAGTGTATGGGTAGGTTTAAGGGTAGGTTAAGGTGTAAGTAATAGTCAACAGTGTATTTACAAATGTAAATACACTGAAAAAAATTATTCAAAGATGATTCCGTGGATTTACTATTTTTTTTAAGTTAAGGGGTTGTAAATAATTTATTTGGGCTGAATTTGAACAAACGAATTAAGTTGAACATTACTCAATTTAATTTGTCTGTTTAAATTCAACCCAATTAAATAGTTTGCAACAGTTTTGCAGACATCATTTTTTCAGTGTACTGAATTTAATTACAGATGTAATTACATACAGGTATTTAATCAAGCAGAAGTACACAGTAAATACATGTATTTACACAATAAGTACATTGTAACCAATTGTTAATTTCTGTGTAAGTACGTAGTAGTTAAGGACACTTAATATAACGTGCAACCCTTTTTTTCTTCTGGAGAAAGTCTCATTTGTTTTCTTTCAGCTAGAATAAAAGCAGTTTGAAATTTTTTATGAACCATTTTATGGTCAATATAATTAGCTCCCTTAAGCTATATATTTTTCAATTGTCTACAGAATAAACCATCGTTATACAATAACTTGCCTAATTACCCTAATCTGCCTAGTTAACCTAATGAACCTAGTTAAGCCTTTAAAGCTGTATAGAAGTGTCTTGAAGAATATCTAGTCAAATATTATTTACTGTCATCATGACAAAGATAAAATAAATCAGTTATTAGAGATGAGTTATTAAAACTATTATGATTAGAAATGTGTTGAAGAAATCTGCTCTCCTTTAAAAAGAAACTGGGGAAAAAATAAACGGGGCTAATAATTCAGGGGCAAAAAAATAAATAAATAATCCACAACCTCCACATGCAAACTCCACACAAAAACGCCAACTGACCCAGCCGAGGCTCGAACCAGCGACTTTCTTGCTGTGAGGCGATCGTGCTACCCTCTGTGCCACCGTGATGCCAAAATTATTCATGTAAATGTTTTTTTTTCTTTGTCATATATTTCCCAAATGATGTTGAACAGATTCAGGAATTTTTCACAGTATTTCCTATAATATTTGTTCTTCTGTAGAAAGTCTGATTTGTTTTATTTCGGCTAGAATAAAAGCAGTTTTTAATTTTCTTAAATCCGTTTTAAGGTCAATATTATTTGCCCCCTTAAGCTTTGTGTTCGATTGTCTACAGAACAAACCACTGTTATACAATGACTTACCTAATAATTAACCTAGTTAAGCCTTTAATCAGACCCACTAGTTTTTCACTTTTTCACTCAGATTCCGTGATCGCTGAATCCAATGCAAAATCAATAAAGTCGCAAATTTTTGTGATCCTGTAAAATTCTTAATTAAACGCAAAATAATCGCAATTAATGCAAATAATCTCATAAAACATCCAATTCCAAACCTTATAATCAAATAATATTTATTTCAGTTAGCAATTTATTGTTTTACATGACTTATAGACATTGCATACGCAGCGCACGTGATGTATTTGAGTGTCTCTCGAAAAATGACATCTCACCTGCACCCTCACATGCATTACATCACATGGTATTGTGAGGGGGAGAAAACGCTTCCCTGTTATTGACGAGTTTTACAGCAATCCGTGTTTTAGGTGTATTACGGTAGGGGAAGCCCTAACGCATGTCCTGAGTTAGATACATGTCAGATGCTCCGGGAGTAAAATCTGAGAGAGAGTAAGACTGTGGATAAAAATAAGAGTTATACAACCTTCCTTTGGCTTAATCCCTAACATTTTAGATCTGTTTTAGATCTGTTTTAGATCTCATCTTGATAAGAGACCAAAATAAAGAAGCTTTTTTTATAATGTGTGTTATTGTCATTGCATCTGATTGCACACATAACATATAATTTAAAAAATATTTATTATATTTATTACAATCACCACCTCAAAATTAGTAATTTTTATCGGCCAAAAAATAAATAAATCACAAAAAAAAGGAAAATCTAGATCAGGGGTGGGCAAACTTGGTCCTGGAGGGCTGGTGTCCTGCACAGTTTAGCTCCAACTCTAATCAAACACACCTGCTTATACATTTCTAGTGATCTTGGAGACACTGATTAGCATGTTCAGGTGTTTTTGATTAGAGTTGGAGCTAAACTATGCAGGACACCAGCCCTCCAGGACCGAGTTTGCCCACCCCTGATCTAGGGGGTCTGTTTAAATGTCACTATGAGCTGAATAATAATATCTTGAAAATATCAAATATTATTATTATACTATTATATAGTCAAATATTATTTATTATTTACTGTTATCATGGCAAAGATAAAAGAAATCAGTTATTAAAAATTAGTTATTAAAACTATTATTTTTTAGAAATGTGTTGAAAAAAAAACTTTTCATTAAACAGAAATTGGGGAAAAAAAGTACAAGGGAATCAAAAATTTAGCAAGGCTAATAATTCTGACTTCAACTCTATAAATGTCCCTAAATGCAAAAACAAACATTTAATTAGAGATAACTTTAAATAATTTGCATTATTTTTCATAACAATTTCATAAAAGTTTGAGTTTTTTATAAAAATTAAAAGCACAAACCCTGATTTACAAATGTAGGTCAGCCATATTCATGCACGTTGTTCAGAGAAATGGGAGAAATGAGGATAAAAAGCCCTCACCTGCTCATGTCTCCAGCAGAAAGACCTTGTTTGCAGAATAAACACAGCCGGATCTTGAAGTGGCCCGAAGCGCAGCCATCAGTGCTTTCATTCCCAGCCTTTCTGAACTCGACTACACCTACAGCACAGTATTCACTTGGCTAAAGATAAAAAAAACCCTGACCTTGCTGCAATCCAAGAAAAAAAGCCTCCATAGACGTTTCAGAAAAAAAGCACTGGGTATCGGAGACAGTCGATACAGTTTGATCCTCGCAACTGCTTTGACTTCAAGATTGTGCTTCAGTGGGGGACCCAACATTTTACAGCTTCCATGCTGTAATAAATATAATATAAAAATATACACTGCTCAAAAAATAAATAAAGGGAACACTTAAACAACACAATGTAACTCCAAGTCAATCACACTTCTGTCAAATCAAACTGGCCACTTATGAAGCAACACTGATTGGCAGTCAATGTCACATGCTGTTGTGCGAATGGAATAGACAACAGGTGGAAATTAACTAGACACCCCTAATAAACGTCACGATGGGCTTACAAAAATACAAGATATATCCAAGTGCAGCAATTAAAGTTTTAATAAAAAATAAGGGGACAGGCCACGTACAAAAAATCCAACAGAGACAAAAAGTACGAAACGATAAACAAAAGTGAATTAAACAATGTTTAAACAGGAATTCAAAAACATAATCGTAACATGAAACAAAGTGAACAAACAAACAAACCAAAACGATGAGTCAGTGAACAGACTAGGACCAAAGAGCCAGACAAAACAAAATCGTGTAAACAGAGTACGAGCAAACAGCAAAAATCCAAAGGCAAACTAAACACAACATAACAAAGCTTATAAAGACAACACTAATTAGACAACGACAGACAGACGAAACAATTAGTGATCACGTGAACTACAAAACAGGAACAAAAACCAAAACATACTTAGTGCTAGTGCTCAAAAGACCACAAGATGGCACTACAGCAGATGTGACAATAAAGGAGTGGTTCTGCAGGCCACTTCTCAGTTCCTATGGACTGGCCCGCCCGTTGCCCAGACCTGAATCCAATTGAGCACATCTGGGACATCATGTCTCACTCCATCCATCACAAACTGTCCAGGAGTTGGCGAATGCTTTCGTCCACATTTGAGAGGAGATCCCATAGGAGACCGTCCGCCACCTCATCAGAACATTACGGATTAAGGACATTACATCAAAGTTAGATCAGCCTGTAGTGTGTTTTTCCAATTCAGTTTTGAGTGGGACTCCAAATCCAGACCTCTATGGGTTATAAATTTGATTTCCATTGATATTTTTTCGTGCGATTTGGTTGTCAGCATGTTCAGAACAAAGTATTTGATAAGAATATTTCATTAAATCAGGTCTAGGGTGTGTTAGTTTAGTGTTCCCTTTAGTTTTTGAGCAGTGTATAAAGCTGCTTCACATTTTAAAGTTAACTAATCAATTAAAATCACTTAAAATACTACATTGAAATTGTATAACTTAAATTTGATGGTTGAAACAATCAAATTAAAGTAAGTTGAATGCTGGGTAAGTTGATATATCGACATAAAAAGTATGACTCATTGCAGAATTGCAGGTATGTTTCATTCATCCATTCTTGTTCCTTAAAGGGCACCAATGGTAAAAAATCTACTTTTCAAGCTGTTTGGAGAGACATGTGTGTAGGTATAGTGTATTGACCGTCATATTGGGGTAATATAAACACACCCAGTGCTTTTATTTCAACTTAACAACATGAAAAATGGTGGACCAATTGGAGTGGTTTTCAGATGGACCGCAACTTTACGTAGGAGAGCGGTCCCCCCGCCCACCAATATTGATTGACAGGCGCGTCATCATATCCTCAGTTTGTTGATTCATGTCCGCCATTTCCAGCGTGAGTGGAAGCGATATCACTAAAGGAACACGCTAGCTCTATTTTTAGATGCAAGGCTCATTGGGCTCAACACAAGATCAATATTCTCCACATTATCGCTCTAATCTGAATTATTGGATGTATCTTTAGGTAGGTTTGCAAACATGTGTACTTCTCATTGAGTCTACCTTATACTTCAGCCGTTTGCATTTCTCGCGATCCTAGAAGCTCCCTGTGATCTTAACTAGCATGCGTTTTAGAATTCTAAACATAGGTTTCTATCAGGGTACACGCAAGTCGACGGCTGGGCTCCGCGGACCGCTGCAGACTTCAAGCGCCGTTGTGTGTACCCTGATAGAAACCTATGTTTAGAATTCAAAAATGCGTGGCGCGACGATTCGGGACACTTCATGCTTCTGCCGCGCCACAGAGAGTGTCTGGTGTGCCGTGTCGCGGCTTCGAGCGGCGCATCCGGTGCCTCAGTCAAAGTTAATTCAGTGTGTGTGGTTATTAGTTTCTGTGTACAAGCTCGGCACTTGAAACTAGCACACAGTTGGCTGTAAAACTGAACAAAGACACAAATGATTTTGTACTCTCTGCTTGGTCTGTGTCAGAGTCGTACATGTACGACTGAATGCGGATCCTCTCCCCCTGCTCCTTCTCTCAGTCTGCCTGTCTGACTCTGTTGCAAACGCAGAACGGGTGAGCTCATGGCCCCACCCCCTTGTTACGTTGGGCGGGAAGACTAAACTAATCTACATGTGAAGCAACACACCCCTAAATCAGCGAGTTGTGTACACGCCCCCAACATGACACATTTTAACACATTATAATAAAACAATCTGAATTGTGTTTTAAACTGAAGCTAAACTGACACACTCAGAAGAACCATAATATTAATATTAAATCATAAAAAAGAGGTAAACTATGTGCCCTTTAAACTGGCATGATATACAACAAAGGTTTAGTTTACAGTTGATTGAATTCATTATTAATGGTTGAAATGCTTAAATGTTATATTTAACATTTGATTGTTATTAATTGTTTATTAGACGTTTCAGAAAAACACAGGAGACTAGTTTTATCCTCTTGACTGCTTTTACTTCAAGATTTAGATTGTGCTTCAGTGGGCGACTCAACATTTTCACAGCTTCCATGCTTTTAGCAGGCAATAATTCACCTTAGAAAGTGTAAAAATGTGCCTTCACCTGCAACTGAACTCTATTAATGTGTTAAAGATCTTTCTTTTATGGGTTTTGTTCGGGGTATTTGAGGAGAATGAAAAGTTACAAGTGATGAAAACAGCATTTGATTTGTCACATGACCATTTATATAAACAGCAGTACATTTAGTATCATTTGGAAAAAAATTGTCATTCAATTAAATTTCTTTAACTTAATTAATCATTTTACTTTAGCACACATTCATCGGAAAATACTTTTTTTTTTCAAAATGTAAAATACTTTGCTCTGGATATGTGCTGTTTTAAGATAACAAATCCGTTCTAGGGCCCCTATACTTTTTGCGAATCTGAAATATGCTATTTAGGGTACGTTTTGTTGCACATTTTAGATTAATAATCCTCTAGAGGGCGCTGTTTACATTTTGCTAATCTGAAACAATCATGGTATGTTTCATTGCATATTTTTGAAAAGTCCACTAGAGTGCGCTGTGTACATTTTTGAGAATCTGAAATGCGTTACTTATGTTACATTTTATTACACGATTTAGATAACAGATCCACTAGAGGGCGCTGTTTGCATTTTGCAAATCTGAGTTATGTTATTTATGTTACGTTTTGTTGCACATTTAGGGGACAAATCCACTAGGGCACTCTATACTTTTTGAGGATCTAAAGCATTATTTCAGCCTGATCTCACGAAGAAACGTAAGTATTTTACGTTTTGTCAGTTTAGTGGCTAATTTGTACGAATTAGTATAAGTTCAGTCATACGAAAATAAACGATTTTAAAAAGGAGGCATGGCACCTAATCCCTACCGTCATTGGGTTATGAGCAAATCGCACTAAATTGTACGAATTAGACTGTACGAATTCATACGAATTAGTCACTAAATCAAAAAGTAACGAATTGCCGTGAGATAGCGTTGGTTATTTAGTTCATGTTTTGTTACAAATTTTAATTAATAATCCATTAGAGGGCGCTGTCTACATTTTGTAAATCTAAAACATTATTTAGGGTACGTTTCATTGCATATTTTAGATGATAAGTTCACTAGTGCGCTGTGTACATTTTTGGGAATCTGAAATATGTTGCTTATGTTACGTTTTATTGCCTATTTCAGATAACGGTTCCACTAGATGGCGCAGTCTACATTTTGTAAATCTGAATTATGTTGTTTATGTTATGTTTTGTTGCATGTTTCAGATAACTAATCCACTAGGGCACTCTATACTTTTTGAGAATCTGAAACATTATTTCAGCCTGATCTCATGAGAAAACGTAAGTATTTTACGTTTTGTCAGTTTAGTGGCTAATTTGTACGAATTCGTACGAGTTTAGTCGTACGAAAATGTTTGATTTTTAAAAGGAGGCGTGGCACCTAACCCCTACCGTCATTGGGTGATGAGCAAATCGTACTAAATTGTACGAATTAGACTGTACGAATTCATACGAATTAGTCGCTAAATCAAAAAGTAACGAATTGCCGTGAGATTGTGTTGGTTATTTAGGGCGTTTTGTTACAAATTTAGAATAATAATCCTTTAGAGGGCGCTGTCTACATTTTGTAAATCTAAAACATTATTTAGGGTACGTTTCATTGCATTTTTAGATGATAAGTTCACTAGAGTGCGCTGTGTATATGTTGCTTATGTTACGTTTTATTGCACATTTCAGATAACGGTTCCACTAGATGGCGCAGTCTACGTTTTGCGAATCTGAATTATGTTGTTTATGTTATGTTTTGTTGCATGTTTCAGATGACAAATCCACTAGGGCACTCTATACTTTTTGAGAATCTGAAACATTATTTCAGCCTGATCTCATGAGAAAACGTAAGTATTTTACGTTTTGTCAGTTTAGTGGCTAATTTGTACGAATTCGTACGAGTTCAGTCGTACGAAAATGTTTGATTTTTAAAAGGAGGCGTGGCACCTAACCCCTACCGTCATTGGGTGATGAGCAAATCGTACTAAATTGTACGAATTAGATTGTACGAATTCTTACGAATTAGTCGCTAAATCAAAAAGTTACGAATTGCTGTGAGATTGCGTTGGTTATTTAGGGCATGTTTTGTTACAAATTTAGATTAATAATCCACTAGAGTTCGCTGTCTACATTTTGTTATGGTGAAACATGTTATTTAGTACTTTTTGTTGCACATTTTAGATTATTCATCCACTAGAGGGCGCTGTCTACATTTTGTTATGGTGAAACATGTTATTTAGTACTTTTTGTTGCACATTTTAGATTATTTATCCACTAGAGGGCGCTGTCTACATTTTGCGAATTTAAAACATTATTTAGGGTGTTTCATTGCATATTTTGGATGATTAGTCCACTAGGGTGCACAGTGTACATTTTTGAGAATCTGAATTCATTAGTTTTTTTTCCGTTTTATTACACAATTTAGATAACAGATTTACTAGAGGGCGCTGTCTAAATTTTGCGAATCTGAATTACGTTGTTTATGTTATAATTTGTTGTATGGTTCAAATGACAAATGTATTAGAGGGCACTCTATACTTAAATCTGAAACAGGTTATTTAGGTTACGTTTTGTTGCACATTTTAGATTAATCACTAGAGGGCGCTGTCTACATTTTGCGAATCTGAAATGTTTTTTAGGGTACATTTCATTGCATATTTAAGATAAGTCCACTAGAGTGTGCTGTATTCATTTTTGAGAATCTGAAATGGGTTACTTATGGTTTGTTTTATCCCCTAGAGGAAATGTCATTGTTATTAATGATACATTTTGTTGTACATTTTAGATGAATAATCCACTAGAGGGTGCTGTCTACATATTTGCCAATCTTAAATACGTTACTTAAGGTACATTTTATTGCATATTTCAGATCACAAATCCTCTAGATGGCGCTGTCTGCATTTTGTGAATCTGAAATATGTTGTTTAAGATATATTTTGTTGCACATTTTAGATTAATAATACACTAGAGGCCGCTAGAGGGTGATGTCTAGCATTCATTTTACCTAGAAACTGCAGTCAAATATCTGTTAAGGTACATTTGTGTGGTTTCTAGAGTTGGTAGTTTTAATGCTTCAAGGGTATTAGTTTCTAAGGTAGCACAAACCAGTGAAAAGACTTACAGACAAAAATAAAGTCTGTTTTTATTCTAAATAATGTTTCCTAAAGAAAGTTGTATTCTGTATATCCAAGTCAAGTTTCAAATCCCCTTTTTTTGAGACTCAGCTCAGTAAATGAAGCCTGCACTGTATTTAAGATCTAGATTAGTGAGATTCACTGGAAATAAATGCAGGACCTTCATGAGTTGAACATGAACAGACGTGAGATGTTTTTGTTTGTCTGGATGACTGATGGACTGCTGTTTTAGCTCTTCTCAGTCTCTGCTGTCGTTTGTCCTCATTATGGCTTTGCATGACACGGACACATGTGTGTGCTTTCACTAGGGTCCTGTGTGGACGCAGAATGATGCATTACTGCCATTTCTTCTGCTTTTATGGGACATTCAGCCTGAGTGTTCACCCAGACTGTCATGAGTTTTCCCATCAATAACACTGGGCAGAAGATCAGATTAAATGGCATGGATCTTCAGACAGACGTCTTTCAGATGGAGCTGATCTGTTTCTCCTTTGACTGAGTCTTGTTTTGAAGGATGCGTCTTCTAGGGGATGCATTTGTAAAGCAAATACTGATTGATTTATGTCTCATTTCTGAAAAGCAGCCACTATTTTACAAATTAAGATAGAAATTACAGTGATAACACCTCGCAAGGAATTTAACTAGAATTTTAAGCACAGCGTGGATTTCAAACTAATTATCTTTCTTAAGCAGTCCAATTAATCTGTCTCTTTACAAACTGCCTGAAAGGGGAACACACAATTTTAAAAGCCTTTTTTCTTTATCTGCACTTCAAACTGTATTTCATTAGCTGTCTTCAAAATTAATCTAATCTGAGAAGTTTCAGATAACCCAAACCATTCATGTAAGACTTGTTTTCCTTTAGCTTGAGCATGTTAAATGTGTGAACTCCAGTGGGAGTTTGTAAATGAGCGGTTGTGTGTGTGTGTGTTTGTTTGGTTTTTTGCATTCTGTCTCTGGAGTCACACACTCCTCTGAATCAAGCGTTCTGTTCGGTAAAAACATCAAAACAACAGCTAACAGCCATTAACGGGGAAATGTCTTACAAATGAGGCCAGGCTCACTCACATAAGCACTCACAAGTTAAAGGGGTCATGCACTGAGAAACCAAAATTGATCTTTTGGCACATCAAATGTCACAGTACTATAAAAACATCCGGTAAGTTTCAGAAGTCAACACTGTGTTAGCTCAACAATTTAAGTGTCACAAACTAATGTTCATAAAGAAATATAATACTTGAATATTTCTAAATAATACTGTTAAATAATATCGAACATATTATGCAGATCTGAGTGTGCCTCACACCATACCTGTCAACATTGGGATGTCAAAATAAGGGATATGCCCACAATAATAAGGAACCCCCCCCCCCCCCCCTAAAAAATCCCTGAATTACTTAATATGTTAATTTGAAGTGGTTTCATTGTAAATAAACAGTTAAATGGTCAGTAATATGTTTTATTATTATTATTATTTACAAAAGAAAAAATAAATAGTATACATTAGCAGCAAATACATTAGCAAACAGTTTAGCCAGCCTTGATCTCATGAGAAAACGTAAGTATTTTACGTTTTGTTAGTTTAGTGGCTAATTCGTACGAATTCGTACGAGTTCAGTTGTACAAAATTGTACGATTTTAAAAAGGAGGCGTGGCACCTAACCCCACCCCTAAACCCAACCGCCATTGGGGGTCGAGCAAATCGTACTAAATTGTACGAATTAGATCGTACGAACTTGTACGAATTAGCCACCAAATCAAAAAGTTACGAATTGCCGTGAGATTGTGTTGGTTCGGCTTATTAAAATTAAAAGCTATTATAATAAAATAGAATTAAGCTATTAAATCTCATTAGCCGTTTCTTCACTGTATAACGTACATATTCTGATTAAAGAGCAGCGAATGAATCTCTTATTTATTTAGATTTTTTTGGTTTAATTACATTAAATAACAGGTGTCACTTTAAAAATACACAGATCTAACGTTATAATGAAAGCTTTCGATTCCTTTCCTAACTTTTTATGCTCATTTACGACGAAATTAGTTGTGTTTGAAAAAAAACCCCACCAAGATCAACATCTTTAGATATTTTTATTTTATAATATATGTGTATGTGTCTATTCAAACATACACCCAAAACCCAGACTTTGCTCCGCTTTAAATCTTGTGTACAGAATCCATTTGGGAAACAGCGTCTATTTATCACTATGGAGCGCGTCAGCTGACAGTCATGCACCGCTACATGACGGTTTTGAGGATTGCATATGAAGGGAAAACATCACCTGTAATGAAAAAGGAAGGGAATTCCGCCGTTTTTATATTTATTTAAAAGTGTTTTCATGCCTAAACAAAGCGAAAGCACATAACAGATTCGCATTTAAGAGCAAGGGGCGGCCCTGGTGGTTCGGCGGTATGGGTTGCGTATAGGGAGCCATCCTCTTCTTATTGGTCCACTCGTGAAAACTCCACGAGCCAATCGGAACACCTAGATTTTAGAAGAACAGCAGACAGCAAATAAAAACAGAAAGGGGAGGAGGGAACAACAGAGCAACACCCCCAGGCATGTAACACCACCTGTAGAAAACACACTCTTTCATCTCTCTGACACTTTAACCCATACTTGCACCAGTATTGCACATTTGCACAAGACACTTTCTTTAAAAAACACTAAATTTCTGAAGTCTGCCTCACACAGGTGAGTGAGCTTGACAAACCACCAGCAGAAATACTCCTTTCTCTCTCTAAAAAATTAAATAAATAAATAAAAATCCTCCCCCTCCTAACACTCACATTAAATCCTTTGAGCACTAATAGTTGCTTTGTATAATTAGCACTTCTTGTGTGTATTAATTCTCTAAATGACTCTTCAATTGTAAGTCGATTTTGACAAAAGCATGAATGACAATGTAAATGTAATATTCAAATGAAAACAATATTATTTTATAGAGTATTATAACAATAACACACCTTTTTGTCTTGCCACTAACTAGCGTTCATAAGAACGTTTATGTAATATAAAATATGAAATACTATTAGATAGTTAAATAAATTACTGTATTAAAACTGAAGGGTTGTAGTATTAAAAAAAGAAAGAGAAAAAAAAAACAAGCAACTGGATGTACTTTATCTAACTCATAACAGGGCTGCTTGCCACAAAACTTACACAGTAGACACAAAACATTGTTCCGAGTCACAATAGTTTATTAATTCTTTGAATAAAGGCAACAGCTGATGAGGTATACACTAACCTGTGTATTATTCAGACACAAGATGGAGACAGACAAAAACACAAAGCTGACAGAAACTAAAACAGCTGATGGAGTATACACTAACCTGCACATTATTCAGACACTAGATGGAGACAAACAGCCAAAAACACAAAGCTGACAGAAACTAAAACAGCTGATGGAGTGTACACTAACCTGTGTATTATTCAGACACAAGATGGAGCCAAACAGACAAAAACACAAAGCTGACAGAAACTAAAACAGCTGATGGAGTATACACTAACCTGCTCATTATTCAGACACAAGATGGCGCTAAACAGTCAAAAACACAAAGCAGACAGAAACTTAAACAGCTGATGGAGTATACACTAACCTGAGCATTATTCAGACACAAGATGGCGCTAAACAGTCAAAAACACAAAGCAGACAGAAACAGCTGATGGAGTATACACTAACCTGAGGATTATTCAGACACAAGATGGCGCCAAACAGTCAAAACCACAAAGCTGACAGAAACTAAAACAGCTGATGGAGTGTACACTAACCTGAGCATTATTCAGACACAAGATGGCGCTAAACAGTCAAAAACACAAAGCTGACAGAAACTAATACAGCTGATGGAGTATACACTAACCTGTGCATTATTCAGACACTAGATGGAGACAAACAGTCAAAACCACAAAGCTGACAGAAACTAAAACAGCTGATGGAGTATACACTAACCTGCGCATTATTCAGACACAAGATGGCGCCAAACAGTCAAAACCACAAAGCTGACAGAAACTAAAACAGCTGATGGAGTATACACTAACCTGAGCATTATTCAGACACAAGATGGCGCTAAACAGTCAAAAACACAAAGCAGACAGAAACAGCTGATGGAGTATACACTAACCTGAGGATTATTCAGACACAAGATGGCGCTAAACAGTCAAAAACACAAAGCTGACAGAAACTAAAACAGCTGATGGAGTATACACTAACCTGAGCATTATTCAGACACTAGATGGAGACAAACAGTCAAAACCACAAAGCTGACAGAAACTAAAACAGCTGATGGATTATACACTAACCTGCTCATTATTCAGACACAAGTTGGAGTCAAACAGTCAAAACCACAAAGCAAAAATGTAGAAAACACAGAAACAAAAAACATATCTTTGAATGTTGTAACTGATCAATCAGAGTCAAGTATTCCAGAGAGTATAGTAATATTTAATATAGAGTATAATAAAAGTATGTGAGTGTATTTGACACGTGAGACTGACAGGACATTGTGGACGGGTCACGTCTGGACAGATTTCCGAAGAATGAAAGCGACTCAGACTGCTTGAGCTTTTATGATCTCAGTCTGACAGCCGTTTGAGCTTTGAGGATGTGAGAAAGCAGATCTGCGGAGAATCCGCCGTTCACGCTTCTCAGGGTTGAAGAAGAAAACCTCCTTGATGAAAACCTGCCGTGCACAGAGACATACAGAGAGAGGTTTCAGAAATACAGCAACCAAATGGGAAAACAGAAAATACAGAAGCCAGTGCAAATCTGATGAACAACACATTGTGTTCTCTGAGGTCTACGTACACTGTAAAAAATGGGATGTTGGGATGTCTACTTTTGATGTTGAAAATTCAACTCTTCAATTTAACAATGTTATATTTATTGACATTTTAGGAGTTTGAAATGATTTAATTTGTAAGAAATAATATATAGAGAAATAAGTCTGTAAAATGGCAAGGTTTTAGCGTAATATGCAACACCAGCCCAGATGATATAGGCAAGGCAAGACACAATCGTAATTCAAAGTGCTTTACATAAACAAAAAAAATTTAAAATCATTAAAAACAGATTAAAATGTGTTAAACAGGTTATAAAAGAATGAAAAAGAAACTAAATCTGTGGGATGTAGCACAGTGCTCAGTAAAGGCACAGCTAAATAGATGTGTGTTCAGTCTTGATGTGAATGTGCCTAATGTTGGAGCACATCTGTTCATTTCTGGAAGCTGATTCCAGCAGCAGGGGGCACTGTTAGTAGCTGAAGGCAGATTCACCCAGCTTTGACTGAACTCTTGGAGTTTCTAGTTTATATGATTCTAAAGATCTGAGTGATCTGTTAGGTTTGTATTCAGTAAGAATATCTGTAATGTATTGAGGTCCTAGGCCATTTAGTGATTTATAGACAGGTGATAATAGTTTAAACTCTATTCTGAATGTGACTGGGAGCCAGTGTAAAGACCTGAGGACAGGTGTGATGTGCTCTGATTTTCTGGTTCTGGCCAGAATCCTGACCGCAGAGTTCTGGATGAGCTGTAACTGTCTGACTGTGTTTTTTGGGAAGGCCAGTGAGGTGTCCATTACAGTAATCCACCCTGCTGCTGATAAAAGCCTGAACAAGTTTCTCACTGGAAACAAAGCATCTAATTCTTGCAATGTTTTTGAGATGACAGTGCGCTGATTTACTGATTTACTGTTTTGACATGAATATTGAAACTCATATCTGACTCCAGAATCACACCAAGATTCTTGAACTTATTTCTTTGTTGTTTGAGCCCTAGAGCCAAGGTACGCATTATATTACTTTAAACTATTTAAAAAGCTACTTTTTAGGATATTTTAAGGTAAAAATTTGCTGGAAGAATGACCAAGTTCCCATAATGCACTTCAAAAGCACAAGTGAAGTTTCACAAACTAATTTCGAGCGGAGCACGTGATATGATCGACTACAGCTGATCCTTATCGCTAATCATTAGCTAGCCTATCAGATCATTCTAAAACTACTATAAATATCCTGCCCAAACTTCATTCCATAGTTTCGTTTTGGACCCCCCCCCCCCCCCCATCCTTCTCCCTCCTCCTCTTTCCATGATCGGGCAACAAGCAAGAGGGCCACAGGTTCAAGTTCTAATCAAGCCAGTTAGCACTCCCTGTGTGGAGTTTGCATGTTCTGCCCGTGTTTTGTGGGTTTTCTCCGGGTCCTCCGGTTTCCTTTCACAGTCTAAAAACATGCACATAATAAGGCCCAATCCTAATTCTACCCCTTAGCCCTTCCCCTTCCCCTTACCCCTACCCCTCGTTATGCGCATCCCCGTGAAGGGGTAGGGGTGTCCCAATTCTCTTTAGCTTGAAGGCGCAGGGCTAAGGGGAAGGGCTGAATATTTTTTCAGGACCACACTCGAAACCAAGGGGTAAGAAAATATCCTATAATACACCAGCCACAATGGCAGGATAGTTAAAACCGGAAGTAAGGAGATCCACAAATTAGTATTTTTTGTCATTTTTTGTGTCTGCTATAATGTTAATGTTGTTTTCGTGTGTTTACATAGATGAATATGGCCACTGTGTAAATACACAGTACAGTTATGATCTTATTACCACATTAGATCATTATGATAGCATAATATATGCCTTCAGTGATTTCCTGAAGATTAATACCAAAAAATAAAGGAACTGGAATCACTACAGCAGTCACGATCATCTGATCTCATATGAAGAGATCATGATGACATATGATAACATGTGTAGGTATTGTCGTGGTGTCCTATTTCTTAGGGGTCAATTTTGAAGCCCTTCCCCTTCACACTCGGTTTGAAGGGCCAAGGGGATAGGGTACAAAAATAGAATTGGGATTGGGCCTAAAAGCGTATTAACAGTCACAAGCATTTAACACATTCACATTGAATCAGTCAGCACCACCATATTAGCCAAAGTACAAACGGGGACCACTCGAGAAACACCTGATCTCGTATCCCTCTTAATGCTCATTGACCAGGCGGGAACCTTGGGCTCGTCTATCTCAGGGTTCTCTCCCGGGACAGCATGCCAAACGTGCTATCATAGTTGAGCATTATAGTGTGAACTCTTGAAATAAATGTGGAATAAATAAATTTGTACATCAAATAAAAAAAAAAACACAGAAAAACATCATCATTTAAAAGTAATAGACTATTTTCTGTGCTGTTTTTGACTCTCATCTGAACACCCTGTTTGAGTGGGCGTGGCCAATTGTAGACTCAGAAGTAAACGCCCACAGCTGTGATTGGTTGACTGTGATTGGTTGACTGGTTGCAAATTAACAACGCTAAACAGACAGTAAGGTGGTCGTTGATCTTCTATGGAGGTGAAGGTTATCTGTTCTATTTCGTCACAGAACTTTCCAGAACTGTTATTCTTATATTAAATATAAAAATATTCATTCATTTTCCTTTGTCTTAGTCCCTTTATTCATAAGTGGTCGCCACAGCGGAATGAACCGTCAACTTATTCTGCATATGTTTTACGCAGCGGTTCCCTTCCAGCCGCAACCCAGTACTGGAACACACACTCACATCCACACACACTCTCTCATACACTACGGGTTAATTAATTCCCCTATAGCACATGTGTTTGCACTGTGGGGGAAACCGGAGCACCCAGAGGAAACCCACTCCAACACGGGGAGTACATGCAAACTCCACACAGAAACGCCAACTGACCCAGCTGAGGCCTAACCCAGTGACGTTCTTGCTGTGAGGCGACAGTGCTACCCACTGCACCACCGCTCCGCATTTAATTTAATTTAATTTAATTTAATTTAATTTAATTTAATTTAATTTAATTTAATTTAATTTAATTTAATTTAATTTAATTTAATTTATGTTAATTTATGTTAATTTAATTTGTTAATTTAATTTGTTAATTTAATTTAAGTAAATTTTGTTTTGTTTTATTTTTTGTTTTGTTTAAATTAAAACAAGATTAATTAAATTAATTAAAACAAAACAAAAAATAAAACAAAACAAAATTAAATTAATTTAAATTAAATTAACATAAAGTAAATTAACATAAATTGAATTAACATAAATTAAATTAAATTAAAACAAGATTAAATTAAATTAAAACAAGATTAAATTAAATTAAATTAAATTAAAACAAGATTAAATTAAATTAAATTAAATTAAATTAAATTAAATTAAATTAAATTAAATTAAATTAAATTAAATTAAATTAAATTAAATTAAAACAAGATTAAATTAAATTAATTAAATTTAATTAAATTTAATTAAATTAAGTTTAATTTTGTTTTGTGTTTTTGTTGTTTTGTTTTGTTTTAAATTATTTAATCTAATTTAATCTTGTTTTATTTTATTTTATTTTTTGTTTAATTTTATTTTATTTTATTTTATTTTATTTTATTTTTTATTTAATTTAATTTAATTTTATTTTATTATCCTGCTTGTGCTTAATAATTTCTTAATATAATTCCAATTCTGCACACATTCTCTATAGTATTACTATGAAGAGCTTGAAAAAAAAGTAAAAGTGACATTGGCAAAATTTTGCACATACATCTGTCAAAAACCAGATAGTGTGTAAGAATCTGTCAGGTTGTAGTTGAATGATCTGAGCAGAAATTACCATACTGTAAAGCATCAATCTGTCTTATACTTGCAGGATTAGAGCGACACAAACCCAGATACATCCGAAGATCCTGGGTATTAAAGCTGATACCAGAAATTCAGGCCTGCCGACTGGACCGCTGTAAATTCGGGATGATTGTGAGGGTTTAACAATAGCACTTATCCAGGCGAGATAAAGGCCGTTTGTTTTGTTCCCCATCTCTGAGATTAGAGGACTCGGTTTTGGCAGAGATTCAATCCGATCTGCGCTGTGTCAATATCTCAGCAGGAGGAGTATTGACTTTCACTGTCAAAGAAAGATGCTGGAGACACTTTTCAAAACGCAAACAATGCTGTCAGAAATAAACATTTACAATACACCAGATTACGTCATTCTCAGGAGAGTTTGGGCACCATTCACTCAAGCATTCAAGCATGTTCACATATAAACAGTTCAAGTCCAAATTATTAGCCAAATTTTTCCCAAATGATGTTTAACAGAGCAAGGAAACTTTCACAGTCATTTCCTATAATATTTTTTCTTATTTTTTTTTTTCATTCATTTATTTGCTTTTCGGCTTAGTCCCTCCATTAATCTGGGGTCGCCACAGCGGAATGAACTGCCAACTTATCCAGCATATGCTTTACGCAGCGCATGCCCTTCCAGCTGCAACCCATCACTGGGAAACATCCATACACACTCATTCACTCTCATACACTCACACACACTCATACACTACAGACAATTTAGCTTACTCAATTGCCCTACCGCATGTGTTTGGACTGTGGGGGAAACCGGAGCACCCGGAGGAAGCCCACACGAACGCGGGGAGAACATGCAAACTCCACACATAAATGCCAACTGATCCAGCCGGGGCTCAGACCAGCAACCTTCTTGCTGTGAGGCAATTATGCTACCCACTGCGCCACCGTGACGCCTCTATATTTTATTTCAATCAAGTCAAAATAATAATTTTGAAGTAAATGTATAATGTAAAGGTAAATGTATTTAGCTCTAAAAATGAGAGTATTTCTTTTTAGGTTGGACCAAAGCAACAGTACACTTTGTTGTAAGAGTAAAAAAAGAAAAATATCAGCTCAAAATCTATAAGTTTTACTAAAGTATAAAAGAGTCTATATAGTAAACAATGTTTTATATTTTTGGTTAAGGATAAATTAATTTTGAAAGTTTGAACTGAAGTGAAGTAAGTTTTGATATATTATAGTAACGAATTGGCTGGACCAAAGCAAAACTACATTTTGTTGTAAAAAATATAAATACAAGCTAAAAATCTACATTGTACCAAATTACAGTTGAAGTCAGAATTATTAGCCCCCCTGTTTATTTTTTCCCCAATTTCTGTTTAAGGGAGAGCAGATTTCTTCAACACATTTCTAAACATAATAGTTTTAATAATTAATCTCTAATAACTGATTTATTTTCTCTTTGTCATGATGACAGTAAATAATATTAGACTAGATATTCTTCAAGACACTTCTATACAGCTTAAAGTGACATTTAAAGGCTTAACTAGGTTAATTAGGTGAACTAGGCAGGTTAGGGTAATTAGACAAGTTAGTGTATAACTATGGATTGTTCTGTAGACTATTGAAAAAATATATAAAAATATATAGTTTATAGGGGTTAATAATTTTGACCTTAAAATGGGTTTTAAAAATTTTAAAACTGCTTTTATTCTAGCCGAAATAAAACAAATAAGACTTTCTCCAGAAGAAAAAATATTATCAGACATACTGTGAAAATTTCCTTGCTCTGTTAAACATCGTTTGGGAAATATTTTAAAAAGAAGAAAAAAATCAAAGGGGGGCTAATAATTCTGACTTCAACTCTACATGAATTAAGCTTGGAAGGTGCACTTTCCAACTCATTTTCAAAACAAATTTTGACTCACTAGGTAATATCTATTCAGAATGTGTTGCCTGTTATGTGTTATTTGTGACTAGTTCACTGTAGTTGAACCAGTCAAAGTTTGGACAGAGTTAACTAAGGTTGCGATTATTTGAGCAATATATATATATATATATATATATATATATATATATATATATATATATATATATATATATATATATAAGGTCTTAAAATATTATTTTGATTTACAGTAATTGTTTTTCATGTTTAAAATATTATTTATTCTTGTGTTTAAAGCTTTTGTCATTACGCTACTTGTGTCTCTGAGTCATTCAGAAATTATAATAAAATGCTGGATTAATGCACAAGAGAGTTTTGAAATACAACAGTTTGGCAAAATCTTTTATACTATTTCAAACATATATATTTTGTGCATTCTGTAAAAGTGCACATATAGTACTCAACATTATTGAGTACAGCCCATTGGGAAATGAATACTTTTATTCATTTCTCAGTGAAAAGAGGCTATGTATTTTGGTGCATTTAAACAGAACAGATTCATTAAGCAGATATATTTATGAAAATTGAAAGATAATACAATTAAATTCAAGCTAAATATTGCAACAACAAAAAAAACTAAACTTTTCTCATTTTATTTTATTTTTTTATTCTTTTGCTTCTCTTGATTTTTCCTTTTTTTAATTTATATTTAATATTTTTCTATAACATATACATTTGGGTGTACTAATGGGGTGTACTAATTGGACAGCTATCGTAAGTTATTTTGTTAGATGAGCTCCAGATTTGGCTTCAGTATTGACTAATGTAATGTAAATACACTTATATAATATTGTATAGCTTTACAGAGCTTCATAATAAAAATATCAATTTATAGGATAGATTTATGAGGGGTGTACTTATATATGCTGAGCACTGTATATTGTTTACCCAGAGTGTTTACATGGTCATAATACCTCAAGTAATACAACAAGCATTTAGTTTGTCCTAGCTTTTGCAGATGGCCATTGCTTTACAATGCCCTTGATGGGTGAACATTAGCCAGTGGGGGAGTGTCTTTTGTCTCTCGTGGTGTGAATTATTCATGACAATAGTCACTAACACGCATACAGCTAAGATGACCTAAAATAGACTTTACAAAATGTAAATCATTGTAATGTTTTCTTTGAATGAGAGAACAGAATAATACATAATTGTGAAGTTAATATTCTAGCCTACAAGACTGGTTACTCAAAAGTCTTGTTCAGGCACATTCAGTGTGTTTTTTTGGACCTTATTTCAGCTACGTTTTTTTTCTCCAAAACTTACTAACCATGCATAATATTTCTAAAAAACGCAATCATGTACATCAATAATTCTCACATATTATTGTAGCACAGTTTGTGCTGAATACAAAAATAATACATATTGGCCAGTACTATGAAATAGGTAGCTGAAATAAGCACAAATGTATGTGAATAATCTTAGGGGCCCCAAAATAACCTCAGACCCCAGAGGGTTAAAAGCTAATAATACTGTTTTTAACATCTACAAACTTTATTTTAATTTCATGTGACATTTAAGTTATACTTTGAGGAAAAACAAACTATAAAAGCTGTAACAAAATACTTACTTTTACTCCCAGGGCCATTTTTATCGAAGTTAATATTTAGTCGCACCAACCAATCCCCTCTAGTCCGATCGGTTCTCTGCATCTTCTTCAGTAGCCCCTATCCTCTGCATGTCAACCTTTACTTGATTCCACAATCTTTGTTTTGGTCTTCTATGGGGTCATCTTCCTTCCAGATTATATTTCATCACCCTCTTCCATTGACATTCTCCTCCTCTCCTCAGTACATGTCCAGCTCATCGGATCCTTCTACACTTTATTTCACTTATTAAGTCTGCACTATTGTAGAGGTCCCTGATCTCTCTATTGTAGAACTTTACTTTCAAACACTATAAGCTTTTTCTCTATTTTCTTTCTTACTCTCCATGTCTCAGATCCATACAGTAATACTGGGCATATTATTAACAAAATTAACAAAATACTGTAAATACAGTGCATCTGGAGAGTATTCATAGCGCTTCACTTTTTCCACATATTTTTATGTTACAGCCTTAATCCAAAATGGATTAAATTCATTTATTTCCTCAAAATTCTCCACACAATACCCCATAGTGACAATGTGAAAAAAGAGTTTTTGAAATTGTTGCAAATTTGTTCAAAATAAAAAAGCTGTAAAATCACATGTACATCAGTATTCACAGCCTTTGCTCAATACTTTGTTGATGCACCTTTGGCAGCAATTACAGCCTCAAGTCTTTTTGAATATGATTCCACAAGCTTGGCACACCTGTCTTTGGGAATTTTGACTCATTCCTCTTAGCAGTACCTCTCAAGCTCTATCAGGTTGGATGGGATGCGACGGTGTTCAGCCATTTTCAGATCTCTCCAGAGATGTTCAATCGGATTTAGGTCTGGGCTCTGGCTGGGCCACTCAAGGACATTCACCGAGTTGTTGTGAAGCCACTCTATTGATATTTTAGAGAGACTTTTCTTTCTTGTGGTCTGAGAGTCCTTCAAATGCTTTTTGGCAAATTACAGGTGGGGAGTGGCTTCCGTCTGGCCACTCTACCATACAGGCCTGATTGGTGGATTGCTGTACAGATGGTTGTCCTTCTGTAAGGTTCTCCTCTCTCTACAGAAGAATGCTGGAGCTCAGATAAAGTGGACATCGGGTTATTGATCACCTCCCTGACTAAGGCCCTTCTCCCCTGATCACTCAGCTTAGATGGCCAGCCAGCTCTAGGAAGAGTCCTGGTGGTTCCAAACATCTTCCACTTATGGATGATGGAGGTCCCTGTGCTCATTGGAACTTTCAGAGCAGCAGAAATGTTTCTGTAAGCTTCCCCCGCCTTCTGCCTCAAGACAATCATGTCTACAGACAATTCCTTTGTCTTCATGCTTGGTTTGTGCTTTGACATGCACTGTCAACCCTGGGACCTTATATAGACAGGTGTAAGCCTTTTCCAATCATGTTCAATCAAGTAAATTGACCACAGGTGAACTCCAGTGAAGCTGCTGAAACATCTCAAGAATGATCAGTGGAAACAGAATGTACCTGAGCTCCATTTAGAGCTTCACGCCAAAGGCTGTCAATACTGATGTACATGTGATTATTCAGCTTTTTTATTTTTAATAAATTTGCAACAATTTCAACAAATCTTTTTTCATATTGTCATTATAGGGGATTGTGTGTAGAATGTTGAGGAAATAAATGAATTTAATCCATTTAGGAATAAGGCTGTAACATTAAAAAAATGTGGAAACATGAAGCGCTATGAATACTTTCCAGATGCGCTGTAGGTATGTATGTATATGTATATATATATATATATATATATATATATATATATATATGTTACACTATATATATATGTATTTTTTTTACGTTGGCTCAAAGTATCTTTTTCAAAGAAGATGACCAGGTCTCGGCTTCGCTCATGGCCATATGAAATATGCAAGCGCTGCACACGATTTCTGATATAAGAGCCGAATCGCAGTGTATTACTTGGAGTCAGCACAAGAGAACGGCAGCTAGATTAACACAGAGAAACCCGCAGCACAGCACCTTTAATAATGCATACTCACTCATGCATATTCTCCGCATCTTGTCAAGCACGCCGGAATTAAACATGTTTATCATCTCAAAAACTGACATTTTTTAACACTGGGACTCTTTATTGAGGCGCAGCTGAATGGCCGTTTCTCTGTGCTGTAATTTCAGACGGATACTTATGTGAGCAAAACGGCTGAAACTTTAGTGCTGGGACATCCATTCTGTCAGACCTGCAATTAAACAGCAGTGCTGACAAAGTGGAGGACAGTGGAGCAATCAGCAGCGTATTTTACTCCAAGCAATTACATGCATTTAAAGACTTCAGAAGAGGACGCAGAAAGCGGAAAGATTTACATTTAATGTGCTCAGCAGCTCCGCAAAAAAAAAAAAAAAAAAGAATCCAGAAATGTGATTTCCCTGGAGAAACACTAAGAAATTGTCAGACTTGTAGATTTTTCAGCACGTCTTCCACTCGATATATGCATGGCTGGGAATTACGCTGGATAAAAACGTCTGGATGAGCGGGATGAAATGCAGACCACTAACACAGAAGTGGGTCACTTTGCTTCAAAACAATGGTTTTTGATTTCATTTATGATTTAAAGGTTCCTGGAGGGAAGAGATCTCTTTAATGTCTTCATCATTTCTCCTCCGGCTACTAACTGAGCCAATTAAGATTTTGCTGAAGTTTGAGAGAGAGAGAAAAAACTAATCTCACATTTCTCCTCAAGAGATTTCTGTGTCTCAGATTGCTCTCATGGTATCTAACATCATCAAACTCTCTAATGAAAATTAAAGATAGCAGAATATGAAAAGTCGTTTATTCATTTTCCTTTGGCTCAGTCCCTTATTTATCAGGGCTCACCACAGCGGAATGAACCGTCAACTATTCCGGCATATGTTTCTAGCTGCAACAACCCAGTGCTAGGAAAGAATACTGAAACTGTATATATATATATATATATATATATATATATATATATATATATATATATATATATATATATATATATATACAGTTGAAGGTATTAGCCCTCCTTTGATTTTTTTTTTTTTTTTTTTTTTTCTTTTTAAAATATTTTCCAAATGATGTTTAACAAAGCAAGGATTTTTTTTCCACAGTATTTCCTATAATATTTTTTCTTCTGGAGAAATTCTTATTTGTTTTATTTCAGCTACTATAAAAGCAGTTTTACATTTTTTAAAAAACATTTAATGGTCACAATTATTAGCTCCATTAGGCTATATTTTTTCGATAGTCTACAGAACAAACCATCGTTATACAATTACTTGCCTAATTACTCTAACCTGCCTAGTTGTCATAATTAACCTAGTTAAGCCTTTAAATGTCACTTTAAGCTGTTCTGATTTACGATAGCTACATTAATTGGCAACTCTATTTCGAAAGACGAAGTTAAGATGCTGTTCTTTTATCCCACATGGATGCTATGTGGATTTTGCTGGTTTTGACGCAAAAGAAAATCTGTAACATTTTTGAATTTTTTTTTTTTTTTTTTTGTAGCTGCCCCATGACATCAAAGAAGGAGGCAGAGTTTTCACTGATGCTTGCACGGTGATTTATTTGAAACTCAAGGAACCACTGCAATGATTCACTTGTCACCGTGTTGACAACTTCACTGTAAAATTACACAAACCGAAAAAAAAAAAACAGTGTAAACAATCACAAAAATGTAAAGCATAATATACACACATTCACAATACAAACATAGCATAGTTACACATACAAACAAAGCATAGTTCAATAAACAACATCAAGGTACCAGCAAACAAATAAACACAAACAAACATACCTCATTCCGCTTTGCCATGATTAGTCTAATCAGCAATAACGATGAGACTGCCTACAGGGAGGAGATACAGCATCTGGCCACCTGGTGCACCAACAATAATCTACTCCTTAACACCAGCAAGACCAAGGAGCTCATTGTGGACTTCAGGAAGGGACGAACAGGTTCACATGATCCCATCCACATTAATGGGATGGCCGTTGAGCCTGTCTCATCCTTCAAGTTCCTGGGGACCCACATCTCTAAGGACCTTTCCTGGACCACCAACACCTCCAGCCTGGTCAAGAAGGCTCACCAGCGCCTATTCTTCTTGAGGCAACTTAAGAAGAACCAGCTTTCATCAGCCGTCTTGGTGAACTTCTACCGATGCACAATAGAAAGCATCCTGACCAACTGCGTCACAGTCTGGTATGGAAGCTGCTCTGTTGCTGAGCGTAAGGCACTGCAGCGGGTGGTGAAAACTGCCCAACGCATCACAGGGACTACACTGCCAGCCATTGAGGACATCCAGAAGAAACACTGTCTGCCCCGAGCACGCAGTATTCTTAAGGACACCTCTCACCCTGCTCACAGACTGTTTTCTCTCCTGCCTTCCGGCAGGCGCTTCAGGCTCCCCCGGACAAAAACCAGCAGACTGAGGAACAGCTTTTCCCCAGAGCTGTCTTCCTTTTGAACTCTGCCCCTCACTGACTCTTTTGCCCCCCAATACACCCCCCACACTCCTCTAACTTATACTCCTCACAATCACTGCACTATTTAACATTTGCACATTTAAAGTTTGCACACATTCATTGCACTGATTCACTTATTTGAACTGGACATACCCACTGGACATAGACATTTGTAGTTATGTTTATCTGTCTGCACACTTCTGCTATTAATAGCATCCTGTACATATATTCATTTATTGTAAATCTGTTCATAGCTAATATAACCTGTATATAATGTTGATAGTACATTCATCTGTAAATATCACTATAGTTTTTCTATAGCTGCACTTTATAACTTATACCTGTATCCTGCACTTGCTGCTATTGCACTGCTGGTTAGACCGAAACTGCATTTCCTTGCCTTGTACTTGTACATGTGTAATGACAATAAAGTTGAATCTAATCTAATATAATAAAAAAGGTGAAGCTAAATCGTTCTAATTCCTTTAACTGCTGGAGTATGCAGTTTATAATTATGTTTTTGCATGAGGTGACAAAAGACAACCTGTTACACACCGGCCAATGCTGACTATGAGGATCTGGATGGGAAGATGCTGAGCCCAAAATTACTTGGCAACTTATAGGCTGTTGCCCTCTAGAGGTGATTTAAATATAGGGAGGGTGGTGGTCATTACATATATAGCTGAATGGATCATTTCTCATCAAATTATAGTTTTGACTTGGTTGAAGCTGAAAAATGTAATTTTAAAAAAAATTATAATACTGTATTTATTTTGCCCAAAGAAAAAAATACATTTACATTCACTCAAGATAAAATTAGTTTTTTATAGACCATGAATTAATTGAATCAATTTGACAGTCAACTCAAATTTTTATTTGGGGGAAAAATTACTATTAAAACTAAATATTTGTACTTATCTTGGACTAAATACGTGTTACGTTTATTTTCAAAATCTGCTGGTGCTTCCAAAAATTCTGACTACATTTCTATTTCATAGTAACTTTCACACCCTCGGCTCATTCCTGCTGCTCCAATCTCCGCTCTCCCTCCCCATCCACCTCTCACCACACCCGTGAACAATCATCTGAATACTGATTACCCGCACCTGCACCTGCAATCACCACATACTACATATACTCACCCCCTTCATTTACTCACCGGCTGGAATCGACGTTCGATGGCTCACCTCATCTTCTCTCCCTCTCCCTCTCGTATTGTTCTGTGGATGTCCCTCTTTGCCTGTGGATGCTAGCACAACAGTTTAAGGGAAGTGACTAAGCTTAACTGGTGTTTGACTGAAGAGCTGATGCTTACCATTTGAACTGTGTGTGAGATCTCTCTTCCTCTGCTACACCACTATGAAGGTAAATCAGTTGCAAAACTCGAGAGCTTGCAAATGTAAATGTGAGCACTTGTGATAATAATATTTGTATGTGTATGTTGAAATTAACACTCACAGCTCTGATGTGAACAGCTGAATCCCTCGATTTGCACACACACACAACAATCCACACACTTGTGTTTTGAATTGGAAGTTGCAGATTAATAGTTGTGTATTTGTAAAATGTCATTCACAAATACAAAATGACAGACACACGTGTGCACGGCAAATTTGATTGCATCTTTGCTCTACAACCACAGGTCGGCACTCACAACCTCTCGGATTCGTCAGTACAACTACAAATCTTCCGCGCTCTGACTTTTGCTACACATCTCTCGCCATCTCTGTAGCAGAACTCATCTGTGCACTTGCAAATGCAGATGCGCGAGCAGCGCGGGGCGGGGGAGGGGCAGGGCAGGTGTAAAGCTGTTTGATTGGCTGATGCCTGACCAATGAACAATGCCAGCAGCCAACAGGACTGAGGTGCAAAAGAATCATTTCCCACGATTATTTTATTATTTAGGGTTTATTTCAATTCTTTTCTGAAGAGATTCTTGTTAAAAATCATTAATCTGCGGAAATGTACATACCAGTAAAGGAGCAGCAAACCAGTTTATTGGCTAGAGCCAGCCAATGAGATGGGGCGTTTCTTAGGGCAGCTCACGATGTTGGAGGCCTCGAGCAATCAGAGGGTAAGTTATGATTTTTAATAATCATCTATATGTTCAATACTGTTAGCTAAGCTAAGGACTGTGCTAGGTGCTTCTCTAGTTTGTTTTTTATATAAGAAACAGTTATGAGTTATGTAGGAGTTGCTTTCAATCATGTTATATGGTTCTAAAAAGATACGATTCAACCCACATGAAATAAGTTGTAATGGTATTTATAGTAAATAATATTACGTTTTTGAACCATACTAACTATAGTAAACTGTATTATACTGTATATATTGCAGTATCTGCAACTTTGTTAATGAATGCAACAGCATACAAATATTATTATCACAAGTGCTCACATTTACATTTGCAAGCTCTCGAGTTTTGCAACTGATTTACCTTCATACACCACTTACTTGCTTCATCTCTACGCATCTCTTGCATTGAACTAATAAATGCCCTTAAAGATATAACCATCCTTGTGTGAGCATAACATAACATTTTTTTTATTATTTTTTTATTTAAAGGTCCCGTTAAATCTAAATCCATTTTTAGATGTCACTATTAATCTGTTAGTATTAAGGATATCTATTAGCTAGTGACAAATTCACATTTAGAAGATATAAACCTGATGTAAACCTATAAAGCTTGCAGTTTGTCCATCTCAATAGATCAATGATTTTTTTTGACATCACCTTATACAGGCACTTCAGTTTCTCATTAAATCTCCTGGCCAATCAAATGCTCTCTAGTGTCTGACATGTCCCGCCCCTTCTCATTTCCTTTTCATTTGATTCGCTTGAGCTCAACCACTCTCAAGCTTCGGTCACACTGGGATTTTCCTCCCATAGACTTTCATTCATACGCACGCGAATGCGTCAGACCGGAAACGCAGGGTCATGCGTTATGTTTCGCAGGTCGCTGCGGTGCAAAGTTCAAGCTTTGTGAACTCTGACCTACGAAATCGCATCACTTGACTGCGTGAGACCAATCAAGGATCAAAACAGCACCTCTCTGGACAGAAATTTAAAACATGTCGCTCGCTTTTTAAAATTTCTAACCATCTTGTTTAATCCCGCCCCTTTTCACAGCGCCATACGACAGAATTTCGCACACACAAAGTCCAGTGTGACCGCAGCATCACTGGCAGAGCTGTGATAAAAGCTGTGATATTGGCTGATTAATCTAATTAACCTAGTTAAGCCTTTAAATGCCACTTTAAACTGAATACTATTTTGAAGAATATCTAGTCAAATATTATGAGCTGTCATCATGGCAAAGATAAATGAAATCCGTTATCAGAAATGAGTTACTAAAACTATTATGATTAGAAATGTGTTGAAGATCTGCGTCGTTTTATGCTCCACAAAAGAAACAAAGTCATACAAGTTTGAAATGACATAAGATCGATTAAATGACAAATGCTGAAGTATTTCTTCAGATTTTTGAGATTGATGTCCATTTCTTTTTGGGCGAACAATCCCCTTAAGCCTCATATTCACCCTGAAATCTACCAAACCAGAGTCATATTGAGTATATTCGACCTGCTAATACAGAATATGATTATATTCTTCAGACATCCACTAGAGAAACTATAAAAAGCAGATGATATTTTGACTGCACACGGTAGAGGTGAAATGGCTTGTGTGTGCGCACGTGTGCATGTGCAGGTGTGTGTGTGTGTTGGGTTTTTCTAACGACGTCCTGTGACAGCATATGCTAATGAGATGTTTCTGAATATCTCTCTGCATTTCAGGTGAGCTCTCGCTACTTAAACAAGCTTCATTTTAAGCTTTCGAGTATCCTTATCCATTATTTATTAAGAGGCAGAAATTAAAACCTGCATCAGCAATAACCGCTATTAATATTCATCGCAGAATCTGGAGGAAGTTAGTGAGCTTTTTAACGCCGCGTTATTTGGCCACCATAAATCATTCATGACATCTGGTGACTCTTCAAATGAACACGTTCTGCGGTGGACTGTTAGATATAGGAGTCATAAATAACTATTTAAAGGGATAGTTCAACCCCAAAAATTAAAGTCTACTGTTAATTTAGTCATTCTCAAATTATTCAAGAGGTAAATGACTGACGTTTCTTCAGATTTCGAGCTGAATCTGTGGTTCTTGGTGATTGATATAATGGCCGTGGATGGTGACAGACAGTGTGTCAGTTTGATTGATACAACATGGAGTCAAATTTATTTTTAACATGCTAAATTTTTTAATTCAGTGTGTAAGAACCTATAAGCTAATATTACTGTAAATCATGTTCAATTTCTTACACGGAATAATTATAAAGACAGAATGTGGCTTGACATAAAAAAACGCATATGAAAAATGTCAGACTTTTCTGAAATCTACAGCAGGGGTGTCCAAACTTGGTCCTGGAGGGCCGGTGTTCTGCAAAATTTATCTCCAACACACCTCAACACACCTGCATGGATGTTTGAAGAAAGCCTACTAAAGCTGCGGTCACACTTGACTTTTCTTCCCATAGACTTCCATTGATACGCACACGAATGCGTCAGACCGGAAACGCGGAGTCATGCGTCAAGTTTCGCATGTTGCTGCGGTGCAAAGTTCAAGCTTGGTGAACTATGACCTGCGAAATCGCATCACTTGACTGCGTGAGACCAATCGAGGATCAAAACAGGACCTCTCTGAACAGAAATTTAAAACATGGAGCAATCGCTCGCTTTTTTAAATGTCTAATCATCTTGTTTAATCCTGCCCCTTTTCGCAGCACCGTACGACAGAATTTCGCACACACAAAGCCCGGTGTGACCGTAGCTTAAGAGCTTGATTAGATAGCCCAGGTGTGTCTGATTGGGGTTGGAACTAAACTTTGCAGGACACCGGCCCTCCAGGACCAAGTTTGGGCACCCCTGTTCTACAGCATGCATGCTATGATCACCAGCGATCTAGCGGCTGCAGATCGTTGGTAAACGTGCAATTTGCTAAAGAACTACAAATCCATTGGCATATGGGCTACAAGTTCTGTCATGCTCCTTGCACATAGCTGTTCCTGTTTAGGTTTGGTTTCATGCACACACACACACACACACAGCCGGAGGATCATTACGGACTGATTACAGATCGTTGGTAAACGTGCAGTTTGCTAAAGAACTACAAATCCATTGGTATAAGGGCTGCAAGTTCCATCATGCTCCTTGCACACAGCTGTTTCTGTTTAGTTACATGCACACACACACAGCCGGAGGATTGTTACGGACTAGTTACAGGGACTTTAAATACAGTGCACACACACATCTTTGCTGAGTCTTGTTATACTGTTATTGTGAACATTTGGATCATTTCCCTTCCCTTGCTTTGCCGTGTTTTGACCCTTGCCTTGTTTGTTTACGTTGCTTGCTGTCTGTACTGACCATTCGCCTGTTTAATGGCTACAACTCTGGGTTGCCTATAGACATCTGTTTGACCCTGTTGACCATTGCCTGCCTGACCACCCTGTTAATAAACCTGCATTTGGATCCGCACCTCCATTGTCAGTGTCCTTTTCACATTACAATGCGATTATAGTCTGAATGTTTTCCGATTGCTTTTGATGAAATATGCTGGTTACGCAATTACCAATATCTATCAACGAACTATGATTTAGTCATCAAAAGTGACTGAACTACAATCAGATAACATTCACACATGTGTAACCCTAGTGAAATAGAGTTAAATAATTATTCATAATATTAATTAGAGCAGGATAATCTAATTATTTACATATCTACAATTCTTTAGTTATTTAATAAACAAAATATATTTAAGTATACAAATTTAGTTTAAGTAAAAATATCAGCCAATCGTAGAAGCGGGCTGTTAGCCCCGCCCCTTCCAGCTTTCCGTCAGAAAGACGGAGATTAGAGACGAGACAGGTGAACAGCAGTAGAGAGGAGTAAAGTTGGACACAGAGATTAAAATACGGTAAGTTTCGATTCCTAAACAGTTTAAAAGTGTTGTAAACTGAACTAAATTATATTGCACCTGCAAAATAGTTTATATATAGCGTGACAGTGTGTTTAAGTCAGACCGCATGTTACATTGCGTTTACAGTGAGCTGACGCCATTTTGGAATCGCGCGTGTGTGTATAAAAAGAGCAGAGATAGAGACATCGTGAATTGACAGGTATTTCATCATAATATCTCATGTTGTGGTATTCATGTGTATGTATGTGTTTAATTTGTGCCGTGTGTTGTATATTTTGTATGTTTTTGAACTTATTTTGAACATAATGAACTTTTATATTCTGGTCTGTGGTCAGGCCAGGTTTTTTTTTTCTTAAGGAGATTTTTCCTGACGTTCCTTGTGTCCCTGGATGTCCTTTATTGATGGCGAGCCCCCCACATCGACCTGGAGAATCATGGCGTACAGACATTGTCAGTTTATCCTAAATTCATCGGATAAAGTAAGACTTTAACAAAGAGTTATTTTCTATAATGGGATTGAGAACACAGCTGTGAGTAAGGACTGATTTACTTGAAGAAAAAAGACTGAATTGATTTGAACTGATTTCAGTGTGAACAAAAAAACTGATTTATTTGTGTTATTATATATTTTCTTTTATTTTCATTTAAGGTCATTGATTGCGATTTGTTTTTGATTTATGACAATTGTAAAGTGGGTGCAACCTGGGGACTACGTACAAATAGTTATTGTGTTTCTAAGGTAATTATTGTTTTCTAAGGAAAATATAATGGGAAAAAATCATACAATACAAAGTAAAAATATACTTTACATTTAAAACCTACCTTTTGTGTCTGGTTATTGCTCAGTTTCACTTCCACCTCCTTTTACTTACCGTGTAGTCTTCTGATTATATTGTCTGGTCCAATATTAAGTAAATTCAGTACACCTGATTTATATGCTCAGAGAACTATTTGACCAGGCTCTGGATTAAAGCTAATGATGATAATTACATGAAGCGATCCTTTGGCTTCTGTAGGACTCAAAATGGTCCATTGCATGTTCAAAAATTGACGGAGACCTGAGTTGAAAATTAAGAAGTTTTATTTTGAATGCAAGAAGTTGGAGAGTACTGCGCAGGAGAGATGTAATATCAATTCAGCTCTGCCTATTATGCTCTCCTTCATATTTTATACTGTCTTTAACACACTATCTAATCCCAACCCTATTGACTTATATGGTGTCGTCTTGACAGTTGGACCATTCAGCAACTAGATGTTCCTCTTTCTGGTATCTTCTCTTGACAGTTGGCCTTGACCGTTGACTAGGCAAATGTTTTAGAGCACGAACACACAGCTCATACATCATAGAGCTCTCTGCACTTTACATACACCCATACCGATAACAGGATGGGCTGCTCTCAACAACCTGCAATTCTTTTCTATTCTGTGCACATATGGCAGTTAAGCCCTGAGAAAAAGAAACCCTTTATGTCTGTATTTATTAGTAAATGTTAACAAAGCCTAACAATAAAAATGCTATCCTTCACTTCACAAGACCTCAGTGTGTCTTCGGGAGCCATGACTATTGATTTGGACTTGTTTGTATGTGTTTATTTTTAATTTTAAAAAATCTGTCACCATTCACTGCTATTGTATCAATCGCTTAGGAGCACAGATTCAGCTAAAATCATCTTTAATGTTCTTCTGAAGTCACCTACGTCTTAGATAACATGTGGGTAAATATATTAACAGAACACTAGGAGAGAATCTCTTGAAGTTGCATGACATTCGGGTGGTGAAAAACTGAGAGATGAAATGTATAATAAAGCCCATTCTTTCTTGAATATTCACAAATCATGTGATCTTTATTCATGCACGATTAAAAGCTTCTCAAAGTTGAAATTCTGTGCACGTCGCTGCGCTTTTCCATAATAGCAAACCTCAGAGACTCGCTGCTCTATCTGCAAAACTACTTTCATCAGCACATTTTAAAGAATTGATTAAGGTCCATGGGTCATGCGGGCTGTCATATCCCTCCTTTTTATATAATTTTCTGGACTCTCATTTAAATGTTTATCTATTTTCATCCTCGGTCTATGGTTAATGGATATTTGCTTTTATTGTCCTGAAATCAAGCTTTCTGTGTTATTTAATGTTCCTCTCTGGAAACAGTTGTAAGTGTGTTTAACACATTATGCCACAGCCATATCACCCTGCAACTCAAAACCGGTTGAAGCTCACTGAAGCTAAGCAGGGTGGAGCCTGGTCTGTACCTGGTCTGGGAGACCACATAAATAAAACTCAAGCGGCAACCTCCCGCTCTCCCTCGGGAAGCCAATACGGAAGTAACTGAAACTGCAATTCATCAAAGTTCCGCTAGTCCTGGCTCCATAATAGAGCAAATTGCAATTGAGCCCACTGTTAGAATGGCCAACTTTACAACAGAAAAAAAGTTGTTTACAGCCTGGTACAAAGAACGATTTTGGTTCATATAGCTATTATTACCCTCCATGACAACTGTGAGGGGGTGAATTTTTTTTATAACTCATCCATTTCCTTTATATTAGGTTATATTAAGTTTGCATAATTAAGGGCGTGGCCACTTGAGTGACAGCTAGGTCTCGCTGGTCACCGTCACTTCACCTCAGCTGAATCCGGCAGATTAGCCACTGATCTCGGCATATTCATCGTAATTTTGTGTTGGTTTATGTGGCTTTACACAGTCAGCTGCCTTTTGGACTTATTTCTTACAATTATCAGATGATATGGGATGCTGTGTGCATTTAATTGTGCTCACAAACCATTCACGTGGCCTCTGTTTCCCATGTGAGTAAAGTTATATACTTATACACCATCTCTATAAATGTATTTGTTTTATTTAAGGTCATTTATCCTTAATATTTTTCTTTAGACCCGTAAAGCACTCCAGAATCTGACAGATTGATTAGCTGTAGGCTCTAGAACAGTCATCTGAAGCGTTGTCATACAGTGTTATGCTGAAGTTCATCAATAATCTTGCATTTACTAACACAGACTATATTTGAAGTGTTTGGAAGTAATTCGCGTTTTCCTCCTGTAGAAAAGCATAAGAACAATGTTTAGTGGCTTAATGTATGACTACAGTGTTTTTAAAAGACTAAACACTTTATTGATATAGTGTACAGCCAAGCACATGTGGTCAGAACACAAACCAGTCGCAGGTAATGCAGTATCTAGCGTTTCTCCCAAAGTAAAGTCTGTCTGCCAGGTCTAAGCAAAGTGCCAGCAGGTGTCTGGAGCTCCGCTCACTCTCCGCCTCTTTGCCCTTGTTTGGTATCCCGCCGTGGGTGCGATGACTCGCGAACAAAATGGCGAAGGTTGGCCGCGCCTACTTGTAGCTTCTTTTGCAGTGTTCAGAGACCTATGGGTGACGTCACGGATGCTACGTCCATATATTTTACAGTCTATGATAAAACTAGGTTGCTGTTGCAAGTGGTGTTTGTGAGGCCAGCAGGGGGCGCTTAACCTGTGGTCTGTGCGAGTCCTAATGCCACAGTAAAGTGAAGGGGACACTATACTGCTCAGTGTGTGCCATCTTTATGTTGAGGGTCATGACTCTCTGTGGCCATTTAAAATCCCATGGCACTTCTTGTTAGGAGTAGGAGTGTAACCCTGGTGTCCTGGCCAAATTCCCTCTATCAGCCCTTACCTATCATGGCCTCCCAATCATCCCCATCCACTGAATTGGCTCTATCACTGTTTGTTCACTCCACCTATAGACTGATTTCACGCGGCCGCTATTTTTTTAAAGCTAAATCGAGGCTGTGGTGGGTAGAAACCCGAAAGTATCATTGGGAGTTACATAGGAACATTGTGTACCTGGCTGTATATCTTATCAGCGAAGAGAAAGTGACACACATTTATAATTTCACCACCTTCCGAATGACCCGAAGATCCGTTCTGAATGAATAGTGGAAACAAAAAGGGATATCAGCTAAGATCAGGGAAATTGCTCTAGTTAGCTAACGTTTTCTTTCCCAAACACACATTTTAGATGCTATTTATCAAACTCGAGTTAATGAACTGATTCTTTCCCTATATTAGACTTGTTACGATACTGAATTAAAAGAAAAACCGTCAATTTCCCGCTAACATTTAAAGCACTGTTGATGGCTTTCTTAAACAGCGCTGATTTGCCATTGTGTTCGATTGCTCAACAGAAATGACTGTGATTGGCCGAGAAGCTCATCAGTTCAAACGCAGACGAGCGATCTGCTTGATAACTCGACTGATCTTCAAGGCTGCTTCGTGCTCCAGTGTCCGTGTATCTGTGTTTGCACTGGGTGAAGAGCGGTAAACTGATGAGCACTGGTGAATACTATGGTAAGTCAGCGCTGTTTATGAACGCGCTCAGCGGTGTTTGAATGTTAGCGGGAAATGGACATTTTTTAAAACTTCAGTTCCGGGACAACACTATTACAGACAACACGAGGGTGTGCTACCGAGGACTGCTGTGTTTTATCGCTCAGCGGGTTACTTAGGCTGAAGCCGGAAAGCGTCCCCACAGTGTTTAACTGGTGCCATGAGCTGAAGCCTAGGAGGACACCTGAGCATATTACTCCTAAAGTGATGTTGTTTGATGCTAAATTGCTTTTAATTGTTTAAATTAAACTTACTGAATGATATTAAAGTCATGTTTACACCATTTCTGCATTTTGAAAATCTCTGCAACAGCTGGAGGTTTATAGTCCACTGCATGTTACTGCAATGTTTACAGTGCTGGTCCTATACATCCGGGTTTCTTCCCACCGCAGCCTCACTTTGGTTTTTTTTAAAATTCCGGCCACGTGAAATAAGCAGTGAAATAGCTGATGTGTGGTGAGCGCATAGCCGGCCCTCCCTATAAGCGAATTAAGCGGCTGCTTGAGGCCCCACAACCACTAGGGGGCCTCCACAACCCGCTAGCGATGCAGGGCGTTTCCTTGCTGAAATCATTTTTATTTGCATTTTACAATTATCTTTATTGACAGTACTTTAGTGCTTAAATATTTAGACATTTTCACTGAAAAGAAAGTCATAACTTTATTAAAGTTGAAATTGTTTTCGTTGATCATGTGATCAACAGGAAGCTTGCAGCATCTCATTTCTCATATGTGTTTTGTTCTCGCACTGCAGTTCGAGTTTGCTCTTCCAAGGTAACCTGCAAGACCAGCCGGTCATCACAATAACACTTATCCGTGAACAAACACAGCCACCATGGCCTTTGCTTCATTGCCTGCCCTATTATATACCAGATTTATTTTGGAAATTTGCCTGCGAAATTTAAACGAAACTAACATTATTCTAGAAAAACTGAGGGGAAAAATTACAACAAGAGACAGGCACAAAATCATTTTTAGCATCACTTTTATGTGCTAATGATGATGTCAATCTAATAGCACATTTATCGAAAATTAGGCAATTACAGATGAGTAAAATATTTTATTTTAAAAATAAAATAACTTGTATGAAATATGAAATATTTATTTCCTGGTTTTACAGACCCGTTTTTTTTTGTCTAAAACCATTTAACTGAAATTCAATAGCACTCAAATGTCTTTACTGACATATTTTGCACACTGGTAATCTGAGACATGTTTATAAAAGTTATGTCCTAATTCAATTAATCAGAGTTTAAAATAAGCTCTGGACCCTGCATCTCAAATGGAACAGGGAAGGAGACTGGAGGGAATAATAACGTTTGTGTTTGGGTATTAACATTAACCCAGTATTTGTTGCTTCCCTTTATCTTAAATGTTTTTTTATGTTAATATTTTTCATATTTATATTTTCATATTTATATTTCAGACGTTTTGCCAGCGGAGAAATTAAAATAGTGGTGCCCAACTGAGCCTGGTTTCTCTCAAGGTTTTTTTTCTTCACTTCCACCATTAGTGAAGTTTTTTTTTCCCTCTCCGCTGTCGCCACTGGCTTGCATGGTTCTGGATCTATAGAGCTGCGCATCGTTGGATTTGCTCTTCAGTGTTTGGACTCTCAGTAGTGATTATTAAACCACACTGAACTGAGCTCAACTGATCTGAACTTAAACACTACAAACTGAACTACACTGTTCCAATTTACTATGATCTTCAATGTGAAGCTGCTTTGACACAATCTACATTGTAAAAGCGCTATACAAATAAAGGAGAATTGAATTGAATTGAATTGAATATTATTTGCTTATTGATTTTATTATTTATGGATCAATCTTTGCATTAATCTTAATTGTTTTGTTGTTGTTTTTTATTAGTTTTTAATAAGTTTAGAATATATATTTTATTACTAAGTAATTTATTTAATTATTGTTCAGTGTCGGTCTATTGCAGAGTTTTTGTTTTTGGAATTTATATATTAAAAAAAAACTCAACCTGCGATCTTTTTACAGAATCTTTAATCTGTTTGGTAAATTAATTGAATATGTTTTAAACACACCAGAAGGACGCAAAGTAGGAATCACTGCTTTCTTTATTAAAGATAGTTTAATTCTTCGTTTTTGAAGCTGCTAGTTGATAAAAACAGTGCTGTTTTAAAATGTCCAAATCCTTCAGACTGTTAAGTAGAAGAAATCAAGCTTTACTTTTCATTGATTGCATTTAATAATCAATAAAATCAATAAAATATTGTTGGCCGAATTGCAGTGGCAATGCTTTACTATTTAGAGCATGGTAGTGCCCCAAAATTATTCTGCTTAGGACCCCCAAATGTACAGGGCCGGCCCTGGGTGAGCACACTAGCGCCATTGTCCTGTGGCTGCCATCGCATCATCCAAGTGGATGCTGCACACTGGTGGTAGTGTGGAGGGACCCCCTCCATGATTGTGAAGCACTTTGGGTGTATGGCCATACACGATAAATATACTATATAAATACACATTACTTACTTGTATAATCGCTAAGTTTTTATACAATTAAAGTAAATCTAATGTGAAAAAAATTACAAACATTTAGATATTGCATGTGACTTTTAGAAATCAAGCAACACATGACATTTTGAGATGAAAAAATTGAAACATTCTCCAGTACACTACAGTAATTGGTTTTATCTACATCTTTTAAAGGGATAGTTTACCCAAAAATGATAATCCTGTCATCATTTACTCACCTTTCACTTGTTCTGAAGCTGTTTGCTTTTTTGTTTCCTCTGTTCAACATAAAGGTGTTTTTGAGAGAACCTTGAAACCTGCAACGGCAGACTTTCATAGTATTTGTTTTTCCTACAATAAAATTCAATGGTTACATTTAGTCATTTAGCAGACGCTTTTATCCAAAGCAGATTTCCAACATGCTTCAAAATATCTTCCTTAGTGTTCATTACAAGACAGAAACTCTTAAAGGATTGGAACCACATAAGGGAGAGTAAATAATGAGGACATTTTCATTTTTAATGTACTATCCCTTTAAAAATATCTATTTGAATAGTGTGCTTGTGTAATATAAACGAGAGAAATTATATGTATATAAGTACTTGGGGTGTCAAAATTAATTGTTTCTTCAGTGCACCGCGATGCAGACAATTCAGTATCGGTTCAGTAAAAATCTTAACCGGTTATTATGTACTGACAAAATTTATCTCATATGCGCTATGTCGCAGTAGCTTACTATGGCGAGGGAGGAGAGCGTGAGTATTTACAACGCTCTAACTACTTAAAAACACAGAAACTGTGTGTGTGTGTGTGTGTGTGTGTGTGTGTGTGTGTGTTTGCTGGACAGCCTTTCACTGACACTTACAGCAGAAGCCCCTATTTCACTGCTGTGGAGAGAATGAAAGTTAACTTCATCTCTTTCTCTCTCACTGTGGCCCATTTGACCTGCTGGCGTGACTTTTCCTCTCCTCTCCGCTGTTACAGCGATACTTCTGAATACAGACATGAGCGTGTGCCTGCAGAGTTTTCTCCACCGTGTCTATCATGGATCAGCTGTGATCGGCTCTGCCGTTTATCAGTGTTTAAATCAGGCTTTACTCATTTGTGAAGAGCACCAGCGCGTAGAACCAATCGCAGCCCTTTCAGTTGAACATGTGACCAATCAAAGGGGTGTAAGAAAGAACTTGTTGCTAGACAGGACTCAGAAAGCGAGCGGGATATTTATATGCGTTCATTTGCTATGAATGCTCGTGTTGTTTAAAGGCACAGTTTATATATCTGACTGTTTGAAATGAAGGACAAAATTGTATTACAAAAAGTATGTAAATATAAATATATTTATACATTTTAATACAAGAATTGCTGTGCTGTGAAAAAAAGATGAAGCAGTGTATAGAAAGCATCATCAATGCACCGAGATATCGAAATGAACCGAATCGATGGCATGATAATCGTAACCGAACCGTGAGACCAGTGTAGGTTCACACCTCTAATAATGTACAACATACTTGAAACCTTCTGCAAAAAAAGTTAATAAAATTCCGTTTAGTTCTAATAGTTCAATTTAAAAGGTTTATGGTAAAAATGTATATTTTTGGTCATCGCTCATTCCATGTCATTCGAGCATGTTTTGGGATTAAATAACATTCTCATGTTAGTACAAAAGCGTAGCTGCGCAAGTCCATCCTCAAAATGATTTTCTACAACTGCCTCCTAAAAAAGCCTTACAGAAATGTTCTTGCACTGTATATCTACCTGCGCATTTGCAATTCTCAAGGTTTTCAGCCAATGCTAAAGTCTCTGTCTAAATTGAAAAGTGACAGACATCTGTCTGAGTTACTCTTATTGAAGGTCTGTCTAATGAAGAGCTGACTATTAGCACTTCTCCACTGAGAATCCATGAAATTGGTGTCGAAATGGAGCCAAACAAACAGCAGACGGGCACATCAGTCAATAACACTAAGCCAATTAAAATCACTCTTCATTTAGGCTGTGATCTCTATTGATCTGCCTTTCAATTCTCATCCATCAGACCTCTGGATTTCCCCAGAAGCTTCAGCGATTGCATCTTAAGCCACTCACAAGCTGTGTGCATTGTTTAGTCGCTTGTGTTTATGTCCCAAGGTTGTTTTCAGCTTAGGAAAACAGAAGCGAAGTGTTGTCTGAGAGTCATTCTAGTTCATTGGTCCAATTTGCCTCAACATTACTTTGCAAAGTCGCCTAACAAGGAGTTGCGCAAAATGAGAGTGGAATATAGTATTTCAGGTACCTTTCACTATGGTTTCCTTTAAATCGAAGCGTCTGCACTGGAAGTGTTAGTAATCACTGTACTAGATATGAATAGGAATTGGTGCATGGCAGTCCAGATATTTTGTTTCTGCTGGGTTTGTGTGATTAAATGCAAAATCTAAATCGCTGATCAATGTTATCGTGCATTTAGGAGATCAAAATATAAATATTTAAAAAGGACAAAATCTGGCAAATGGAAAGTGTTGGATGGATTTATAAATGGATTGATCGACTAAATGTTATATAGATGGATATGTGGATGTATGGATTGATGCAGGGGCGTAACAGCCATTTTAAAAGTGGGGGGGACAGCTGTATGGTCACCCAAAAGTGATTAATGATTTATTAGAAATAAAGTTTATTTAATAATCTTTTAACCAAAATTATAAAATAATTACAAAATATTAATAATAACAATAAATAAACAGAACCACACACGTTTAAATTAAGCATTACTCTGTGTGAAAATATTTTTTAATACTACAATGCAATTGCAAAATTGCAAGTTGATACTATTCAATTCAATTCAATTCACCTTTATTTGTATAGCGCTTATACAATGTAGATTGTGTCAAAGCAGCTTCACATAAAAGGTCACAGTAAATAGGAACAGTGTAGTTCAGTTTGTAGTGTTTAAGTTCAGTTCAGTTTAGCTCAGTTCAGTGTGGTTTAATAATCACTACTGAGAGTCCAAATACTGAAGAGCAAATCCAACGATGCGCAGCTCTACAGATCCTGAACCATGCAAGCCAGTGGCGACAGCGGAGAGGGAAAAAAAACTTCACTAAAGGCGGAAGTGAAGAAAAAAAACCTTGAGAGAAACCAGGCTCAGTTGGGCACGACCATTTTAATTTCTCCGCTGGCCAAACGTCTTGTGCAGAGCTGCAGTCTCAGTGGCGGAGGCTGGAAGCTGGCCTCAGCGAAGACTCGTCTGTCTCTGGAGCGTCACAGGAATCAGTCTCATGTTCTCCACTCTTCCATGACCATCGCAGTAGTTGCTCAGGATTCGGCCAGGTCCAGGATATGGAAACCTTGGGATCATCTCGTCGTTGGTCTTGGATCGAATCAGTGACTCTGCATAGTCTGAGGGCCTCGGGAAGAGTATCCCGAGGTGGAAATGGAGAATAAAGAAAATAATTAGCGTAGCTGATGTTCACAGTGTATATCAGCAAGATGCATAACCTGTGTGGAAGCCCCCTAAGTGGTGCACTAAGTGTATGCTTTACTGAACAGATAGGTCTTTAATCTAGTTTTGAATTGGGAGAGTGTGTCTGAGCCTCGGACGTTATCAGGAAGGCTATTCCAGAGTTTAGGAGCTATAAATGAGAAGGCTCGACCTCCTTTACTCGACTTTGCTATTCTAGGTACTACCAGAAGCCCTGAGTTTTGAGACCTTAAAGAGCGAGTTGGATTGTAGCGAGACAGAAGATTGGTTAGATAAACAGGAGCTAGATTATTTAAAGCTTTATAGGTAAGAAGCAATATTTTATAATCAATACAAAACTTAACAAGCAGCCAGTGTAAGGAGGATAAAATCGGGGTGATGTGATCAAATTTTCTAGACCTGGTAAGAACTCTGGCAGCTGCATTTTGTACTAATTGAAGTTTGTTAATAGAGGATGCTGGGCAGCCAGCAAACAGAGCATTACAGTAGTCCAGCCTAGAAGTCATAAAAGCATGGACTAGCTTTTCTGCATCTGAGATGGATAGCATACTTCGTAATTTAGCAATATTTCTCAGATGAAAGAAAGCAGTTTTTGTGACATGGGATATATGATTTTTAAAAGTTAAATTGCTGTCTAATATGACACCCAGATCTTTTATAGTAGAACTAACGCTAACTTTGTATCCCTCTAATTGTAGGTCGAGTTGTGAGATCTGCTGTGTACAGGATTTAGGCCCAATAAGTAATAATTCTGTTTTGTCTGAGTTTAAGAGAAGATAATTGTTGGTCATCCAGTCTTTAACATCTTTAATACACTCAGTTAGCTTAAACAGTTCAGACATCTCATCAGGTTTAGTTGAAATATATAATTGAGTATCATCTGCATAGCAGTGAAAGCTGATCCCATGTCTTCTAATAATGTCTCCCAGGGGTAGCATGTATATTGTAAACAGTAAAGGGCCTAAAACTGATCCTTGAGGCACCCCGTATTTTACTGGGCTGATTTGTGAAGGCTGTCCATTTATATTTACAAACTGGTAACGGTCAGATAAGTATGATTTAAACCATTGTGGGGCATGTCCCTGGACACCTGTAGACTTTAAGCGATTAATAAGAATACCATGGTCAATGGTGTCAAATGCCGCACTAAGATCGAGTAGAACTAATAGCGAGATGCACCCTTGGTCAGCAGCTAAGAGTAAATCGTTGGTTATTTTCACTAATGCAGTTTCTGTACTGTGATGAGCTCTGAAACCTGACTGAAACACTTCAAAAACATTGTTGGTCTGCAGAAAGGAGCAGAATTGAGCAGAAACAACTTTTTCTAGTATTTTAGATATAAATGGAAGGTTTGAAATAGGCCTATAATTAGCTAAGTTGCTGGGTTCCAGTTGTGGTTTCTTAATAATAGGTTTAATAACAGCTAACTTGTAAGGATTTGGAACATGGCCTAAAGATAAAGAAGAGTTGATAATGTTAAGAAGAGGTTCTCCTATAACAGGTAGCAATTCTTTCAGTAACTTTGTTGGAATTGGGTCCAATATACACGTAGCTGATTTAGAGCTATTTATAATTTTGTCTAGCTCTTCCTGTTCTATGATTTTAAAGCACTGTAGGTTATTTAGATTCAGAGGCGTGTTTACTGGATCTGAAGTATAAGGCGGTGCAGAAAGTTTAATATCTCCTATTTTCTGTCTAAAGCCTTCTATTTTATCACTGAAAAAATTCATGAAGTCATCACTACTAATTTGCGGTGGAACGTTTTGTTCCAAAGATGACCGATTATTTGTTAATTTAGCGATGGTGTTAAATAAGAATCTAGGATTGTTTTGATTATTTTCTATCAGTTTGCGGAGGTGCTCAGCCCTGGCAGATTTTAAAGCCCTCCTATAGCTGGACATACTGTCTTTGTATGCAATTCTAAAGTCTTCTAAATACTACACATATAACGTGAGATGGACATCGCCATGTGTACTTGCAGCCGATGCGTCATTCATAAAAGCAGAACACGCAGGATTCAACACCATTCATTCACCATTCAAATTCACCAATTACTCCCCAAATACATGCAAGTAAGTGATTGGTGAACTTAGAGAAGAGTAGATTCAACTTTATAGTTACTTTCAGTATGTGTATCTGATATGATTAAAACACATCGGCAAATTATATTTTAATGGATTGTTAGACTTCCTTGTGTGTTTTACAAACGCTAAAGTTCTTGTTTTACTAGTACTTGTGTGTATTTACATGTCTAAATCATAAATTAAGCAATAGGCCGTAAAAAAGGCTGCATAATTGTGATAATATAATATGTCTTTCTCAGCAGAGTTAAGTTGGTTTTGTTTTTGAAAAAAAAAATGAAAAAAAGAAGCACTTTTCCGACGGTCCCTTACTGAGAGTTTAGGTCAGGGAGCTCTCTCTGGCTAAACGCATATTGCTAATGCTCAAGCTGAGCTCGTACCGAGCGAAAAAAGAAAGACAGCTGTGAAACATAACCAGCTTTGTCTTTTTGTAGGGAATACAGTTTAGATATTTTTAGGGTTAGAGGTTTTTTAGTTAATGCCGTCTGTCACTGAATGTGTCAGGAATACCGAAAACAAAACCAAATTAACCCCGCTGTCTTTCTCTGGCTCAGCGCCAGACAAGACACCAGCACCAGGGACTTTACGGTTCTCACTTCGAAACGGAACAAAAGTAGGATTCTGTAACGTTAGTGATTTACCGTGATTTACCCAGCTGTAGCTGTTGCTCTCTTCCGCGTCATCCCTGTCTTTGACTGCAAAGTGAATGAATGAAGCTCGTGGCAGACGCTCACGAGATTCACGCTGTGATTGGCTGAGTGATCGTTCACTCAAATCAAGTAACAAATCAGAGAACACTTGCGGCCGCTAAGTCAAATAAAACGTGTGGGCCAGCCGGGGGACAGAATAACCTGTTTCCAAAAAGTGAGGGGGACGTGTCCCCCCCGTCCCCCCCGCTTGCTACGCCCCTGGATTGATGGATATAGATGGATGTAGATCATTAGATGGGTGGATGTAATTTACAATGGTTGAATGGTCAGACTGGTGAATAGATAAACAATAGACTGTCAGATGAATTGATAAACTGTAAAATAGCATGGGTGGATAGAGGGAAAGATAGACTGTGTGAGGGATGATACTGCAGATGTTGAAGTTTAGAAATTCAAACGAATGCTAATGTAATATTTTCTTTGAAATATTTCCTTTCTTTTTTGTTGTTGTTGATAGATTTATCTCTGAGGTAAAGTCTTTTAGCATAAGCGCATTAAATGCACTACTTACCTGTGATATGAATTGTGTTCTGACAGTTCCTGTAATGCGACAGCGTGTGAAATAAAGCTTACTAATAGCTGGAAGCGTTTATGTTCACACACACTTGCTCGCATGTTTCAGCCTGTGATGTTAGCATTCAGCACAGAAGATTTATCAGATGAGATTATTGGTGGGTGAATTATGAGGGACTGTCGAGGGAAATTATTCAGATGTTGTCTTTAGAGGGTTTGGGAGGCACGTCGACGTCATGATTTACAGCACTGCAGCCCTTCTCTCTTTTTGCTTACGGTTTTTAATACTCCACACCCAAATGTTAATAATCGCTTTTTTGCCAACTCCAAGGTCTCAGACTGTCAGTGTCTTTCCCTTCAGGCGCAGAAAGCAAGTTTTCTGCTTCAGCAAGTTTGATAATAATCTGACCTCATCTGGTTTGGTTAGCCGTGAGTTCACAGCTGCAGTGGACAGGTAATGAATTCTGTGCCATTTTAAAATTCTACTGATATCACTTATGGGGACCTCGTGAACCGCCTCCATCTGTTCCCATTAAAGGTTGCTAAGCTATCAGACCCTGTGAGTTTTCTTTCTCGAGTTACAGAATTCATTTTCACTGTGTTGCGACCTGGTCCCTTGTTCTATGCAAAATGGGAAGAGAAAAAAAAAACATGTCCAGATGCGAGAGGTTATAACATTGTGTGGCATGCATAGACATCAGTGTTTGTGTGCTAGGACTAGCATTACTAGTGCTCAAGCATATGCTGAGGTTGTGATTGGAGCAAAGTATTGAGGCTCGAATATACAGGCAATATATTGGGCTCTATTTAAATGATCTAAGCCCATGGTTTAAATGCACTTAGGGCATGCCCATATCCACTTTTGATGTTTTAAGGAGGAGAAAAACGGTTGGCGTGTCCGTCACATGGTCTAAAATGGTTGTTTTTACTCTCTTAATGAGCTATCGGTGAGTTTTCGGCGTAACTGTACATCAAAATCAGAGTCTCAACTCCAATTTCATTTAAGAGAGACTTGCTTTTGTGCCATGGTGTATATACACTCACCGGCCACTTTATTAGGTATATCTGTCCAACTGCTCATTAACGCAAATTTCAAATCGGCCAATCCCATGGCAGCAACTACCTTGTAGACATGGTCAAGATGATCCGGTCACCACTATTGGACAATTGAAGATTGGAAAAACGCTGCCCGGTCTAATGATTCTTAATTTCTGCTGCCACATTCATCGTCAACAACATGAAAACATGGATCCATCCTGCATTGTATCAACGGTTCAGGCTGGTGGTGGTAGTGGTGTAATAGTGTGGGGGATATTTGCTTGGCACACTTTGGGTCCATTAGTACCAATTCAGCATCCTGTCAATGCCAAAGCCTACATGAGTATTATTGCTGACCATGTCATCCCTTTATGACCAGAGTGTAGCCATCTTCTGATGGCTACTTCCAGCAGGAGGATGCACCATGTCCTGATGTGCGAATCATCTCAGACTGTTTTTTGAACATGACAATGAGTTCACTGTACTCAAATGGCCTCCACAGTCACCAGAGCTCAATCCAGTAGAGCACCTTTGGGAATGCTTTACTTGAAACCTCACTTTTACCATAATTTCCAGGGGACATGTACAAAAATTTCATTCAGGGTATAGTTTTGATGCAAAAATTGCTGACAGGTATATTTATAACAACAATTATTTGATGATGTTTTTAAAACACTCTATTTAAAGTTCATTGTTTGCCCCCCAAAGTACTAATTAATTTATCTGACTGAAATCTTTATGCTTAACCTTAACTTAAGGTTTCGCTCATTTCACTGCAAGATGTTTTCATTTCTGATAGAATCACATTTTAATCACACACACTGAGTGCGGGTTAGATTTGCGCATAAATATATCTTGTTAAGTTGAATGGTAATGGAAGGTTATTTCATATCATTTCATCATATTCTTAATTTTATTTTCACAAGTTTTTTTGAACTTTTAAAGGAGACGATGTGCTTGCATTCAGTTTGTTTTACACTTTTACTTTTGTAACTATTTAATTGAATGCAGACACCAGATCTCATTTACATCATTCCAGCATTATTCTGAAAGTAATCTGTTATTTGAAACCTGGAAAGTCATGGCCCAAAGCCATCTTTATCCAGAAATAGTTGCACAAAATAAGCCCAAATCATTTTAGCTGTAACATAAAGTCTTACGTTGCATGGATATATTTTTGGCAATACCATGCCAGAAATCATTAGGCTGACTGTTAACAATTTCCTCTAGAATCTACAGTAACTTGCTCGCAGCAGTTCACCAGTAACTTACTGTTAATTACAGCAAAAATACTGTATTTACCTTTACAGCTCAATTTATCTTGCTGTATATGTATTTACAGCATTGCATATATTTACTGTATTATGTACAGCAATTTTCACAATGCAACTTTTTAAAATACAGTAACATACTGTGTCGTTTGCAAAAATTGTTAATAGTGCTATTAAGTAAATATTATGTTTCATGAAGACAGTTTTCTACCATAAATATATCAATAATCAATTTTTGTTTAGTTTGAATTGTGCATAGCTAATAAGTTAATTTGGAAAACTTTAAATTCTATTTGATTAGTATATAGATCAGGGGTGTCCAAACTCTGTTATGGAGGGCCGGTGACCTGCATAGTTTAGCTCCAACTTTCTTCAACACATCTGCCTGAAAGTTTCTAGCATACCTAGAGCTTGATTAGCTGGTTCAGGTGTGTTTAGTCCAGTTGGAACTTAAATATGCAGGACACCAGCCCTCCAGGACCAAGTTTGGCCATCCCTGATATAGATGGTATATATACTTTTTTAACCTTCAGCTTCCAGATTGTGTAGTAGTAGTGTCTCAGCCAAATATTAACCTGTCCTAAGCAACCATACATCAGTGGAAAGTTTATTTATTCAGCTTTCAGATAATACATAACAGCATTATGCATGTAAGATTTTCTTATGATCACCAGCAGGCTGCTGAACAGCACTCGCATTCGACTGCACTACAATTCCCATCATGCACTTCACTCACACACCTTGTCATGACTGCAAACCGACACAGCTTAAGTTGTTCAGAACTAATTACACAGATAATTTATACACCTCTTAAACACACACGCACATGTTGCTGAGTCTTGTAAAGCTGTTAAGTGAACATTACGACGTGTTTTGCCTTGTCTTTGCCTTTTGCCTTGTCTTGTCTTATACCGATCTTCGCTTTGTTTGTTCGTTTTTTATGTTGTTTGCCGCCTGGATTGACCACTTCTCTGTCTGACCACTCTCTGTGTAATAAATCCTGCATTTGGATCCGCAACTCTGTTGTCAGCGTATCCTTCCATGACAGACTTGTAGTAAAAAAATGACACATAAATTTACAAAAAATGGTTGTTTACAGTACAGTATATTCAAGCGTCTTTATATTTTTCAAAAAATCAAACCACAGACGAATCACAAGAATATTAATCTATAAACATGTTTTATGTTTTGATTGAGGGAAATAAACATGCGGTACAGTTTTATACAGTAGAAAACCTATTTCGTTTAGGGCTGCACAATATATCTTTTCTGCATTCAGAATATAGAAAATAATTAGCGTAGCTGCTGTTCATAGTGTATTGTATTTAAAAATTAAATATGAAGTGCTATAAATGAAAATAGCAGTTATATAAACAGGAGGAGTTATATAAGACAGGAGGAGTGTGTCCTACAGGTGTTTGTCAAGCCCACTCACCTGCGTGGAGTACACTCATGCATCTAACCATTATGTGATGCACCGAGTGTATGCTTTACTAAAAAGATAGGTCTTTAATCTAGTTTTGAACTGCGAGAGTGTGTCTGAGCCTCGGACATTATCAGGAAGGCTATTCCAGAGTTTGGGAGCCATACATGACAAGCATCGACCTCCTTTAATAGCCTTTGCTATTCTGGGTACTACCAGAAGCCCTGAGTTTTAAGACCTTAAAGAGCGGGTTGGATTGTAGCGAGACAGAGGGTTGGTTAGATAAACAGGAGCTAGATTATTTAAAGCTTTATAGGTAAGAAGCAATATTTTATAATCAATACAAAACTTAACAAGCAGCCAGTGTAAGGAGGATAAAATTGGGGTGATGTGATCATATTTTCTAGACCTGGTAAGACCTCTGGCAGCTGCATTTTGTACTAGCTGAAGTTTATTAATAGAGGATGCTGGGCAGCCAGCAAACAGAGCATTACAGTAATCCAGCCTAGAAGTCATAAAAGCATGAACCTGCTTTTCTCCATCTGAGATGGATAGCATACTTTGTAACTTAGCAATATTTCTCAGATGAAAGAAAGCAGTTTTTGTAACATGGGATATATGATTTTCAAAATCAGAATCAGAAAGAGCTTTATTGCCAGGTATGTTCACACATACGAGGAATTTGTTTTCGTGACAGAGCTTCTACAATGCAACAGGATAACAGAGACAGGACAAAAAACAGATAATAAATATATTTAAAAAAAATTGAAGTAGTGAGTGCAAATATACAGAATGACAAGTGTATGTACGTGTTTATTACTATATACAACGTTATATGTGCAGCTGTTATGTGCAAATTGGCATGTAAAGTGTGTTGTTAAATAAGTGTATATGTGTATAAAAGTGTATAGCAAGTAGTGATGTTGGTTTCGCAATTATCATCATCAAGTGTTCATGAGATGGGTTGCCTGAGGGAAGAAACTGTTTCTGTGTCGGGCTGTTCTGGTGCGCAGTGCTCTGTAGCGTCGACCAGAAGGTAAAAGTTCAAAGAGGCAGTGTGCTGGGTGTGAGGGGTCCAGAGTGATTTTGGCAGCCCTCCTGCTCGCTCTGGATAAGTACAGTTCTTGGGGAGTAGGAAGGGTTGTACCAGTGATTCGCTCAGCAGTCCAAACTATTCGACGTAGTCTTTGGAGGTCGTATTTAGTAGCTGAGCTAAACCAGACAGTTATTGATGTGCAGATGACTGATTCAATGATGAAGGTGTAGAACTGTTTCAGCAGCTCCTTTGGGAGGTTAAACTTCCTCAGCTGACGAAGAAAGTACAGCCTCTGTTGAGCTTTTTTGACAATGGAGTCAAAAAAATATGGAATAAAAAAATTTAACAAAAGTTAAATTGCCGTCTAATATGACACCCAGGTCTTTTATAGTAGAACTAACGCTAACTTTGTATCCCTCTAATTGTAGGTCGAGTTGTGAGATCTGCTGTGTACAGGATTTAGGCCCAATAAATAATAATTCTGTTTTGTCTGAGTTTAAGAGAAGATAATTGTTGGTCATCCAGTCTTTAACATCTTTAATACACACAGTTCAGACATCTCGTCAGGTTTAGTTGAAATATATAATTGAGTATCATCTGCATAGCAGTGAAAGCTGATCCCATGTCTTCTAATAATGTCTCCCAGGGGTAGCATGTATATTGTAAACAGCAAAGGGCCTAAAACTGATCCTTGAGGCACCCCGTACTTTACTGTCAGCCGACTTGTGAAAGCTGTCCATTTACAAGTAAGGGGTGAGCTAAATGATGAGTTTTAATTTTTGGGTGAAATATCCATTTAATAGTGAATCATAGTGATTTTTTTTCCTCCTCTTGCTCAGTTTACAAGTGAGCTGAAAATCAGCAGGATTGAGTAAATGTTTAATGAATGACTTGAGTCTGGTCTTAGGTCTGGAGCTCACAGAAAAAGATGGATTTGTCATCTCTTTTTCTCCAGAGCCTTTGTTCTTGGACGGCTCATTGTTGGAGGTGATTAATTACGCTGCTGATGAACAGCGATGTCTGCGAGGTGTCAGAGAGATGGCGGCGCTCAACACATATGGACGGAGAAAAAAACAGTACAGACACACAGAGCGGATATTTCTGAATAATATCAAGGTGACACATGTAAAGGTGCATCATTTACTTTAAAATCACAATCATATTGGGGTCACAATTCAAAATAAGGTTGTATTAGTTGGTGTGTTTACTAACACGAACAATACATTTATTATTACAATATTTATCTCTGTTAACATTAGTTGTTAGCAATAAAAGTGTTTATGTTAATTCACATTAATTAATTAATGTTTATTACACTGCTCTCTGGAATTCTCACTTCTGATTGGTCAGTTTGACATTCTAAGAGATGTTACTGCTGGATAACAACTGCTAAATAACACAGAGTAATCTGAGAACTAAGAATAACCGTGAGTTAATACGTTCACATCCATGTACTTGCATCCGCATTCAAATGTATCTGCTTGTCTGTCAGGCTTAGTTTCTGTCAGCCTTGTGTTTTTGACAGTTTGGCGCCATCTTGTGTCTGAGTAATGCGCAGGTTAGTGTATACTCCATCAGCTGTTTTAGTTTCTGTCTGCTTTGTGTTTTTGACTGTTTGTCTCCATCTTGTGTCTGAATAATGCGCAAGTTAGTGTATACACCATCAGCTGTTTTAGTTTCTGTCAGCTTTGTGTTTTTGACCGTTTGGCGCCATCTTGTGTCTGAATAATGCACAGGTTAGTGTAAACTCCATCAGCTGTTTTAGTTTCTGTCAGCTTTGTGTTTTTGTCTGTTTGTCTCCATCTTGTGTCTGAATAATGCTCAGGTTAGTGTATACTCCATCAGCTGTTTTAGTTTCTATCAGTTTTGCGTTTTTAACTGTTTGGCATCCTCTTGTGTTTGAATAATGCGCAGGTTAGTGTATGTTAGTGCCGGAGTAGTAGGCGGTTCATTCCGCTGTGGCGACCCCTGATAAATAAGGGACTAAACAGAAGAAAAAAGAAATAATAAATCTAACTTTGAATCTAAAACCATTAAAATGCAGTGAGCACAAATTCATACTTTATACACTTTAAAAGCAATTATTTCGGGTTGTTCCGACACAAATTAATTAAGTTAACTTACAGATTTAAGTGGACTGCTCATAAAACAATTACGTTTACCCAAAAAGATCTCAAGAACTGTGTTGAGCTTATTTTATATAAGTAGTTTGAACAAGCAGCAACATATTTTCTGAGTGTACTGTATGTAGTTCAACACTTTTTTTAAAAGTGTTTAAAGGTTTGCGTTTTCGGACTCATAAAATGCATTAATGTGTTGAGCAGATGCAGTACAGTGCATAATGTTATTTGTTGTTTGTTTTTTTAGTTGAAAACAGTGACATGAGTATTTTAAAAAGGCTTCAATTAATTTTATATACAATTAAATTCAAGTTGTGACCTCAATTTTCAAACTTTTAACCTAAACAAACAACGCAAGAACATAATTGAATATTTTCCTTGATGGAAAAACAAAGGAAACACAGTAAATTTCCCGGATGAATTGCACGGTTTAGTGAAATAAATGGAATTGATGGAGGAAAACCCAAAGGTGCAGAATACCTCACACTTAAAGCTTTATTTACTAGCTGGATCTATTTCTGGCTCATGAAGGTGAGGAGAAACACAAAACCTTCAGGCTCGGATCACCTCTTGTCTTTCTGCGTTCCCATGTGAAAACAAGTACACTTTATAGCATACTGTTAAAGTGAGGGCTTGTTACAGAAAGAAAGAGTTTACTCATGTTTGAGCTCAATGTTTTCTGACACTTTATTTCATATTGACTGCATTTATATTAAATGCAACTTGCTGAGTTTTAATATACATTTTGTCTCATGTTTAAAGTGAATGGATTGACAATTGATTGACTACTGCGCCACTGCATCGCCCTATTATTAACAATGTAATAATAATAATAATAATAATGTTATTTTTTTAAGTTAGTTAGTTATTAAGATGAATTATTACATTTTTATCGATCTCTTCATTTAGCATAGTGACTAATCAACATTGCTCTTGTGTGAATATGCATTGAAATTGTCTTTAATTCATAATGTTGTGGTTAATTATGATGAATTATTAGACTCTCAACAGGTTGTTTGTGATTAAAGTGCTGTATATTAGTAATGCAAGTGTATTTGTGGCTGTGGGTTGAACTGTGTGTCAAACAGCAGGTGAGCATATGGAGCGGTGTTGTGCTGTGCGGCTCCTGCTCTACTCATTAATTAAGATATAAGCATTTCTGTCACCCCAAGAGTGTGTTTTATGCGGCCGCTGCATTATTTCTGGCGCAGTCACATCATGGTGCTGTTCTGCGGTGGACAGCCTGATAAATCCACTCTGACATCGTGTGTTAATTTTAGCAGCTGTGTTTGTCTAGAGGATCTTCACTGTGGGAAAAAGCGTGACATTGATTTGCTCTTTTTGGACTTTGAGTGAAAAACATGCTGCAGTTGCATCAGAAAACAGCAGACGGCTGCCCAAACAACTGATCTGAGATCAGACCTCGTACTGAACAAAAAACAGCCATGCACTTTTGATTGTTAGGTCAGATTATGATTGGTTCACTGCATCTTTTCATAGTCAGACTGCACTGTAAAACATCTCCGTTTGTCTGTTTATTTATATAGAATAATTTGATTGACTGGGAACACATCAGACTCTATTTTAACGATCTAGGCGCCAAGTCTAAAGCTCATAGTGCAAAAGCATTAAGGGTCCGAATCCACTTCTGCTATTTTAAGGATGGAAAAAATTTGCTCTGCACCCTGGCACATGGTCTAACAGGGTTGACCTTATTCTCTTAATGAGTTCTGTGTGTGTGTTTTGAGCATAACGTGCATTAAACCAATCAGAGACTCATCTCGCATTCCCTTTAAGAGTCCGTTGCGTCACGGCATGGCGCCTTTACTATTTCCATGGTGGACTTTGTACGTGGAAAAAATGTGAAAGTTAGCTTTGTGCTGGTCTGAAAATTGCAACAAATCGTGCCGAACACCTCTTGCACCTTATTAAGCCGGGTGTATGATAGGGCCCATTGCCTTTTAAATTGCATTATGGGATCTCAATCTTTTGATGTTGAAAGGTTTTATTAAGTTTTTGATGTTGAAATGTTATATTACATTTTTTTTGTATGATGAAGATGAACATTTTTAATTTTATGACAACGGCTGATCAACATTATTCTGATCTTTACCTATGATACATAATGATTAAGTTCGAAAAATAGCACGCTAAAAAATATTTGAACAGCTTCCGTATTTAGTGAACTGTAAAAAAAAAATTACCATTATTTCAGCGGTAAAACACTGTAAAACTGCTTCAGTAAAAATCCATAACATTGCTAACATTGTAAACATTGTTAATTGACTTTTCCATGCTTATGCTTGTGTTTTGTGTGTAACAAATGTATGATTTGTAGATGTTATTCAAAACACTAGTGTATAAGGCTATAAATGAATTAAATATGGTAGTTTACTGTAAAATGTATTTATTTATTTATTTTTTTTACGGATTCTTCTGTATTTTTAACGATAAAGTTCTGGCAACCACAGCTGCCATTTTGCTTTGTTTCTACAATGTGATTCACAAGAGTTGTCTATATATTTCCAGCTGTGAATTACACGGGATGTTGATCTCTGCTCTGTCGACTTCTGATGTTGAAAATTCAACTCTAAAGTTTAACAAAGTGACTTTAATTGACATTTTAGCAGTTTAAAGAAAACAATATATTGTATAAGAAATAATATATAGAGAAATAAGTCTGTAAAATAACGGAAAACGTACTGCAGTTCATTACAAGGTGTTTGTAGGGTAATATACAACACCAACCCAGACAATATAGCACTGCACACTATTACAAATGTTGTTGGAAGAAAGATTAAGATCCCATAATGCAATTCGAAAGCATAAATAAATGGGGGAAACCAAAAATAAAAACTTGACTCACAAAATATTAAAAACTGCTCATTTATATATATTGTTTACAGTGTAGTGCTCTAGTGTTCATCTCCTCCTGCCAGTAAGTTTAGAATGGTGCATTTTGTTGTGTTTTTATGGTTTAATCAAAGGTCTCTATAATAAACATAGAGTATGTCCAGGCAGAAAAATCTCCAGTACATTTTTATTTTCCACCTTTTGTTTGTTTAATGGCTCGTTTCCACTGACTGGTACGGTACGGTTCGGTTTGGTACGGGTCATCTTTATCAGGCTTGTGTTTCCACTAACAAGGGTACCCTTTTGGTGGGCGTGGTGTATGACAGAAAGTTTCAGTCGACGTCATTCTCGCTCGAGGAAATGTCTACAATAAAGCTGTACGGGTCGTTCACATATCATATGAGAAGCTCTTCTCACAAAACAGAGGCTTTACACACATAAATACTTGTGTATAAATGTTTATTACTAATTTTTCAATGAACATGAGTTGATTATAACTGCAGATCAATGACAGTGCGAAACAGCCTACTGAAACGTCTGTAATTATATTAAATAACTAAATAAATGAACATATATAAACACATACAGCCCCTTACAGTCTCCGATATGTTACCAACTACAGAAGAACGACATCCAGCAGACATTTCGCCCGTATTTAGGTTCAAAACAACAGAAATTATAGCCTACAGTCAGTGAAAACCTCTTATCTGTGTCTGTAATCTTCAGCAGCACATGTAGCCTCTGCTAGACAGTAATTCTGTCATTCCCAGTTCATATTAGTCCAAAAGGTGAAGATAATAAGTCAGTTAATCATGGCATTTTGTTCCTGGTTGTTGAAAAATAATGTGCTCCTTTTTTCCGGCTTCTCCTTTGTTTCTTCGCGCTTCAATCTCGCGTTTGTCAGTGTCTGACAGGATCGGGTTTCAAAAGCACGTCAATAATCAAGCGCAGGTTATTATCATCAGCTCAAGAAGTTTGTTATTTCAGATATAATGTTAGCCGCACGCGAGCGCAAGGAAGAGCGAAACCGCTCGCGCCTCAGACTGCCTTTTTCAAACATGGCGGGTTTTTTGTTTTCAATCTGGCTTGTTGCGTAAGCGAATGACGTATCTCTGTAAACCAATAGCGTTCAGCTGCGCGTGTGGCTCCGCCTTTTCGTACCCTTTCTCGTGTTTGGTACCCTTTCGAAAGGGTGCCGAAAAAGTGGTACGGTTCGTACCAAACCGAACCGTACCGTACCACTCAGTGGAAACAGGCCATAAGGATGCAGTATCTTTTGTGAGAAATTCCTGAATGTAATGTAATCCGCTTTGGATCAAAGCTTCTGTTAAACACATACATGTAGATTAACATGTAAATGTTCATTTATTTTAATCCCTCCAACCAACAGCTGCATTAAACCTATTCTAATTATTATTTATTATCTCAAAACACAGTCATTTTATTCTGGAATTTCCTGTTTGGCTCAGAAATATGATATTATGTACTGAAAACTCCTAAATCGGCTAAATATTCAAGTAATTTCCTGAAGCTTTTAAGATGGTGCTGACAAAGGTAGTGTGTTGGGTTTGATTCCCCGTCGATGCATGTGAAGTATGAATGTATAAAATGTGCATCTTGAATGCGGTGTAAGCTGATTTGGATAAAAGCATCTGCCAGACGCATCAATGCACATCTCTAAGTCCCTCCAGCCAACAAGACCCTCTTGGGTGTGGGTGTGTGTGTGTGTGTATCACCAACTTGCAAATTCCCAATGCAAGTTTTAATACTTCATTGTTTTTTCCCCCTGCTGAAATACTGTTCCCTGATTTGCATAGTTTTGCATATTGACATGAATATCCTGAAAATGGAAAATTCAGCTGAATATTCAACTAATATTCCTGTCGTGCAAACAGTAGATGATGTTTTTCGTACTTCTAGTCCAAATATCTAAAAAATGTGCAATCAAGAAGCATTTCTAGGCATGTTTAAAGTATTTTTTTTGTGGTAACACTTTATTCTGATGGTCCATTTGAGTATTAGTAGACTGTCTTCTTAATATCTGTTGATACTGCTGCTTAACTGACATTTAACTGACTAGAAGAAACTTTGCAAGTACAAGTCAACTTACACTAACCCTAACCCTAACAGTCTACTTATAATCTATTGAGAATTAGTTGGCATGTAGATGCAATGCAACTTAATTCAAGTGTGATTTATCTTATTTTCAGAAATAATAAATCAAAATGAAGTGTGTTTTTCCTCAAAACAGGCCGGATAGTCTGCCAGTGGAGTAAGTAAAATAATCTTACTTAATACTTTAAACCTGGCAGATTATTTAGCTTGTTCGAGGACAACACATACACATAATACACTTCATTGAACATGTACACAAAGACATCACCTACACTCACAGGCCACTTTATTAGGTACACCTTACTAGTTCCAGGTTGAACCCGCTTTTGTCTTCAGAACTGACCTAATCCTTCATGGCATAGATTCATCAAGGTTCTTGAAGTATTTTTCAGAGATTTTGGTCACATTGACATGATAGCATCACCCACTATCGGAAAACACTTGTGAATCTCCTGTTCCACGACATCTCTAAGGTGCTCTGTTGGATTGAGGTCTGGTGACTGTGGAGACCATTTGAGTACAGTGAACTCATTGTCATGTTCAAGAAGTCTGAGATGTTTCGTGCTTTATGACATGGTGCGTTATCCTGCTGGAAGTAGCTATCAGAAGATGGGTACACTGTGGTCATCAAGGGATGGACATTGTTACGAGTAGTTGTGGTGTAGTGTGTGTGTGTGTGTGTGTGTGTGTGGTGTTTTTCTTTCTCTCTCTTTCTTGCTCTCGCTCTCTCTCATTCCGAATTATTCGCAGGTGCAGCGTATTGCGGCGGATCGTGATTGGTGCTTGGATTGGTGGCGGCTGTATTTAAAACCTCAGAGAGCATGGATTCAGCGGCTCCCCGCTCTCTCTCTCTCTCTCGATTCCCCACTCGTTAATTCTCTGTGGAGATGGTGCTTGAGTAAAGAAAATGAGTTATTGTTGCTGATGTCTCTTATATGGCGTGTTGTGAGATGCCGATGTGAAGTTGTATATATTTTAACCAGAGAAACCCGGTTTTCTGTCTCCCTGTCTGGCTTGGAGCATGGTAGGGAGGTTTGGTGCCTTCTGTTTATTATTCTTGCCGAACCCCTCCCGATGTTATTTTGCTCCTTAATTTCTGTAAATAAATCATATTTTCTTGTTGATTCTCAGTGGTTTGTGTTTTGGTTTATATTTTGGGGAGAGAGAGCGCGGGGGCACCAGGGATTATATTTTACATTTTTAAACTTCTTTTTGATTAAGGATTTTTTATTTAATTCGTAACAACATGGTCAGCAACAATACTCAGGTAGGCTGTGGCGTTGACACGATGCTCATTTGGTACTAATGGGCCCAAAGTGTGCTAAGAAAATATCCCTCACACCATTACACCACCACCACAAGCCTGAACCGTTGATACAAGGCAGGATGGATCCATGCTTTCATGTTGTTGAGGCCAAATTCTGACCCGACTATCCGAATGTGGCAGCAGAAATGGAGACTCATCAGACCAGGCAACGTTACTCCAATCTTCTATTGTCCAGTTTTGGTGAGCCTGTGTGAATTGTAGCCTCAGTTTCCTGTTCTTAGCTGACAGGAGTGGCACCCGGTGTGGTCTACTGCTGCTGTAGCCCACCGCCTCAAGGTTGGACATTTTGTGTGTTCAGAGATGCTGTTCTGCAGACCTTGGTTGTAATGAGTGTTTATTTGAGTTACTGTTGCCTTTCTATCAGCTGAAACCAGTCTGGCCATTCTCTTCTGACCTCTGGCATCAACAAGGCATTTGCGCCCACAGAACTGCCGCTCACTGGATATTTCCTCTTTGTCAGACCATTCTCTGTAAACCCTAGAGATGGTTGTACGTGGAAAATGCTACAGTATATTTGGACTGGAAACAAGATATTTGGCTTTTTTTCTGCAGTGTCACTTTGAATAAATGAGAATGAAATATCAGCAGATTCAGCTGCAGGTCAGAATTTATGAATAAATGGGGTTCATTTTAGTCTTGGAGCTTCTCTTGTTAATCACAGCAGATTTGATGAAGAAAGGGCACACACACACACACACACACAGAGCTAGCGCTGGTGCGTTGGGCCTGAACCTGCTGTTTGCAGTGTTGTTTAATGGTTTAATTGGATGTGAGTCTCACTAGAGTGTTTGTGAAGGACGGAGACTGAAGCATCTGCTGTGACAGCAGATCAACACATGCTCAAAACTGACTGATGAGAGGGAACTGAGCATTACAACACTCTGTGTGTGTGTGAGTGAGAGAGAGAGAGTGTGCTCATGTATGAGAGTCTGTTTGTGTTAGTGAGTGTTTGACTGTGTGGTGTGTGTGAGAGTGAGTTTGTGTGTGAGTGTGTATTTGTGTACATGTGTTTGTGTGTTTGTCGCTGTGTATTGGTGTTCATGTGTGAATGTGTTTGTGTATGTGTGCATGTGTCGTTGCATGAGTGTGTTTGATTCTGTATGTCTGTGCACTTGTTTTTGTGTGTGTGTTAGTGACCGCAAATGCTGATTGGTCAGAGTTTCCGCTGATCTCTCTGTCAGGAGGTCACAAGTGCTGAACACTGAGTTTATAGTACGCACGTTCTTGAAATGATTATTAAGCAATTTGAATATGAGTGAAGAAAACTTATCAGATGAATTATTGACTGTTTTCAATATGACCTGCTGATAATCTGATATTAAATATCCTTAAAGCTAAGCATAATTCAGAACTTAAATATAGGTCCAGAACTTAAATATAGGCCTAGTTAACCTAATTAACCTAGTTAAGCCTTTAAATGTCACTTTAAGCTGTATAGAAGTGTCTTGAAGAATATCTAGTCTAATATTATTTACTGTCATCATGGCAAAGAGAAAATAAATCAGTTATTAGAAATGAGTTATTAAAACTATTATGATTAGAAATGTGTTGAAGAAATCTGCTCTCTGTTAAACAGAAATTGGGGAAAAAAAATAAACAAGGGGGCTAATAATTCAGGGGGGCTAATAATTCTGACTTCAACTGTATATATTATAGGTGGGCATAGATTGATTTTTTAAATCTAGATTATTCTCACAGTAATCTTGGAATTAATCTAGATTAAAATGGCTCATTTGAAATCTGCCGAAGGCATTCACAATACGTGCGCTACCTGAATAATGACTAAAAGTAAGTCTTTGAGAACGGGTTTCTCAAACCAGGTAGCGCATTAGACCAGGGGCTCATCTCCTGTTTGCAAAATGCATCACAAACTGCTTGAGGAACTGTTCTACTATGATAATTGGTGATGAAAATAAATGATGTTCAATAAAATGTACTTGTGTTTACTGTTTATTCAGGTAAGCATGAATGTTGAACTGTAGGCCTACATAAGCTCCAAACAGCTCCAACAGGATTTTTGATGACCTTAATCTGACTAAAGTCATCACTGAACTAAACAGAAATGGAATTAAGACATGTGGATTATGCAGATATTAGTAGCATTATTGAAGTATTACCGTCATGGAGGACTTTTCACCATATTCTCAGACAAGATCCACACACATTGCGAAATTTGGTGTGTGTTATTAAATTTCTTAACACCCTCATCAGTCCTTACTCCTTATTTGCGTCTAATACCCCAGTTTGTGACGGGGGCATGAATGAAATGTTCATGAGTGAATGTAAAACTGCCAAACTGCAGTTAAAGTTTTATATAAATATTATATTTCACAATAATGCAAGATGTTTATCTAAGTTTGACCAATCATATGCGGTCTTACTATCTTTATCCTCACCTCCCAAGTAGTTGCTGTTCTGCTATTGGCTGGAGTGGTCTAAAGGTGAACGCCAGAGCTGAAATGAAACACTAATGGGTGGAATTCGAGATGACAGATGAAAATGACAACCACCAATCAGAGTCAGAATATCTGCTTAGGTTTTCACTCACTCATATTGTTATAAAGACAAAATATTTGCACCTCAACAACTTTTTTTTGACTCAATTAGAATGAATTAGGTCTGGAAAAATATCTATTACCTGTTTACTTTAATATCATCAAATAAATAAGTGATTTAAAAACATAGCTAATTAAAATAGCATTTTTCTAGGGAAATGTTACATCGTAAGAAATATCGCTATAGCAATTCTCAACAATAATATTGGATATATTTTTCCAGTATGATATAGCCCTCATTTCTTTGTAAATATTTGTGAAATTGTATACTGAGAATTGTTTCAGTGTAAATTGCAGGCACAAGTTAAAATAGAGTTATAAACTTGACGAATAGCTGAAATAGAGTTATCAGCAGCCCAAATAGCTGAAAATAACCATGTTTTTTTGATTATATATTATTGATTTTTGAGAAATAATTATTCATTCATTCATTTTCTTTTTGGCTCAGTCCCTTTATTAATCCGGGGTCGCCACAGCAGAATGAACCGTCAACTTATCCGGAGCAACCCAAGGAAACCCGCACGAACGCAAGGAGAACATGCAAACTCCACACAGAAACAGCAACTGACCCAGCCGAGGCTCAAACCAGTGACTTTCTTGCTGTGAGGCGACTGCACTACCTACTGCGTCGCCAGAAATAATTATATATGGAAAAATAATTTTACCTGTTTATTTTAATATCGTAAAATAAATTATTATAAAACATAACTAATAAAAACAGCTATCGTTATCGCGATACTCAACAACAATAACAGGTATTTTTCCAGTCTTAGTTTCTTTGTAATTAATTGTGAAATGATATACTCAGAATTGTTTTAGTGAAAGGCCCGATCCAAATTCTACCCTTTAGCTCTTCCCTTTACCCCTACCCCTCGGTTTCCGCGTTCACGTGAAGGGGTAGGGGTGTCCTAATTCTCTTTAGCTTGAAGGTGTAGGACTGAGGGGAGTGGGTGAATACCCCTTCGAACAAAGATTTTTCAGCACCACTCGAAACCAAGGGGTAAGAAAACTCCTGTAGTGCTGTCCTGACACGATGCTCAATTGGTACTAATGGGCCCAAAGTGTGCCAAGAAAATATCCCCCACACCATTACACCACCACCACCAGCTTGAACCATTGATACAAGACAGGATGGATCCACGCTTTCAAGTTGTTGATGCCAAATTCTGACCTGACCATCCGAATGTGGCTCATCAGGCAATAACTCCTGTAGTGCTGTCCCACTACATTCTGACACTCGACATTTGAATGCCCTGTCAGAAAAGTCTAGTGGCTGGGAATGAGCTTTTTACAGTGTCTGCTACAATGTTAATGCTGTTTTCGTGTGTTTACATTGATGAATATGGCCACTGTGTTAATGCACAGTATAGTTACGATCTTATTGCCAAATTAGATTGTTATGATAACCTAATATATGCCTTCAGTGATTTCCTGAAGATAAACACCAAAAAATAACACAACTAAAATAACTACAGCAGTCACGATCATCTGATCTCATTTGAAGCAAGAGATCGCGATGACATATGATGATGTGTGCTGTAGTGCTGTCCTATTTCTTAATGGTAAATTTTGAAGCCTTTCCCCTTCACACTTGGTTTGCAGGGCGAAGTGGTAGGGGTACAAAAATAGAATTTGGATTGGGCCTAAATCATCAGCAAGAGTATAGTTAGAATAGAGTTATCAGCATTACTAATGTTGATCAGTATGTTCATCTCTGATGTACTGCGAGTTATGATGGCATTGCACATTGTCTTTCATATTGAAATGAGCTGCTGTAATGGAGAAAAGCAGTGGAGGAGTTTGTGTGTGTGTGTGTGTGTGATCTGTGCTTCTCTTCGGGGCTGAAACAAACATCAGAGTGTTTCTGGAGGACAGAGAAGCGTCTCGTATAGAAACACACTTTCATTTACATTCTGAAGCATCTCTGGAGAATCAGGCTTTCTTCTGACCTGGCACACTTCACACTCTTCAACACTTTTATAAAGTTCTTACTAGGATAATCATGCGGGATATACAGTACATCCAACTGCATCATACACTGCAAACAAATGCTGTTCTTACTCAGAGTTTTTGGCCCAATCCTAATTCTATTTTTGTACCCCTTCCCCTTCTCTCTGGTCCTTAAAACCGAGTGTGAAGGGGAAGGGCTTCAAAATTTACCCCTAAGCAATGGGACACCACTACAATATCTGCACACGTCATCACATGTCATCACGATCTTTTCATATGAGATCAGACGATCGTGACTGCTGTAGTGATTCCAGTTGCCTTATTTTTTTGGTATTAATCTTCAGGAAATCACTGAAGGCATATATTATGTTATCATAATAATATAACATGACAATAAGATTGTAACTGTACACAGTGGCCATATTCATCTTTGTAAACACACCAAAAACAACACTAACATCATAGCAGACACTTTAAAAAGCTCATTCTCAGCCACTAGACTTTTCTGACAGGGTAATCGAGTGTCATCGAGTGACAGATGTAAAGGTATGTAGTGGGACTGCTATACAGGAGTTATTATTATGGAGTATAGATCGCAAAATTTTGTGTGTTTTTTTTTTTTTTATTTATTTTTTTAAAGCATGACGGTAAAACACGGAGTGCTGTTATGAATATATTAAAACATGTGCTTGTTTGTTGTAAAAAATCATAATAAAAAAAAAAATACTAATTTGTGGATGATCCCAAGGTTTCCATAACCTGGACCTGGCCGAATCCTGAGCAGCTACTGTGATGGTCATGGAGGAGTGGAGAACATGAGACTGATTCCTGTGACGCTCCAGAGACAGACAAGTCTTCGCTGAGGTCCAGCTTCCAGCCCCTGCCACTGAGACTGCAGCTCTGCACGAGACGTTTGGCCAGTGGAGAAATTAAAATGGTCGTGCCCAACTGAGCCTGGTTTCTCTCAAGGTTTTTTTTCTTCACTTCCGCCATTAGTGAAGTTTTTTTTCCCTCTCCGCTGTCGCCACTGGCTTGCATGGTTCGGGATCTGTAGAGCTGCGCATCGTTGGATTTGCTCTTCAATATTTGGACTCTCAGTAGTGATTATTAAACCACACTGAACTGAGCTAAACTGAACTGAACTTAAACGCTACAAACTGAACTACACTGTTCCTATTTACTGTGACCTTTTATGTGAAGCTTCTTTGACACAATCTACATTGTATAAGCGCTATACAAATAAAGGTGAATTGAATTGAATTGAATTGAATCTCCTTACTTCCAGGTGCAGCCATGCTTCCGGTGTAGATGGTGTATTCTGGGAAATTTTCTTACCCTTGGTTTCGAGTGTGGTCCTAAAAAATCTCAGTTTCAAGGGGTATAGCTAGGTCCACACGGAATCTGCACACGCAGAATTTCGCAGCTTTTCCGCAGATTTGTAGCCCATCATTAATTCTGTTTATTTACTTGAATAAATGTGTATACATTTATATTTATTCAGTTTTTAAATTCATTACAGTAATATTATTGACTAATATGAAAATGTTCATCTGATTATGTACAGTGCAGTTTGTACAGTAATATTTTCTGTCTTTTAGCAGATGTATTATATGAGATACTTGCTTTGTTTACCAAATAATGTGGATGTAATTGTATTAGCATTTTAAACACTTAATAAAAGTTAAAAAGATAATATTTTTTATTTCATGTATTATGGTTTTAGTTATGATACTCCCGAAATAATTCCACAGAAATCGCAGATTTTTACCAAAATTCTCAGCAGAAATAGCAAAAAATGTCTGCAGATTCCGTCTGGCCCTGGGTATAGCTCTTCCCCTTACTGTGCGTTCACAGCGAAGGGGGTGAGAGCGTAACAGGTCACTCTGGCCACCCTGGCGACAACGCTGTCTGCCTTCAGCTCCGGCAGCGAAAGCGTCAAAACTCGCTACATTGATCTCGTATTTACAGGGGCCGCTGCAGCATATCATATCAGTTACATTCCTGCATTAAACATGCTTTCTAGCGTAAAAAAGTTGCACAATTTTTATCAAATTCATTTAACAATGGAAGATCAAGTTGCATGTGGTGTGGCTTTGCTCCAATTGATTATCCATTATGTCCATATGTCTGAAATATCCTGAAGCAGCAACACTGTTTTGTACTGTCGCATGAGATTCTCGCTTTTTTAACAAAAAATATATATAACATTAATGCACATCAGTAGCTCGCCAGTAACTTATTTAATATATGTTCCTGTAAGAAAACATTGCAAATAACTGTAAATCAGGCGACCGCAATAATTGAACCCTTGGGAACAACTGTGGTCGGAACCAAAGTCCAAAGTGACTGTGCTGTCTGGACTCCTCAAGCGGTGGACTTCTTCATTCTGATTGCTTGCCGCCGAACCGCGTCATACCTCATTACCATAAAGTTAACTTGATTTCAATTCTCCTCGACGCTCACACTGGCGAACACGTGCCGCGCTGCTCCTCGCCGCTTATCACCGCTGGCGATTGAAAATGAATGCTTTCCGGCTACTTTGACGCTCTCGCTGCTTTTGGTGGGAACGTACAGTTAGCCCTACGCCTTCAAGGTAAAGAGAATTGGGACACCCTGAACCCTCTATGTGAACGCACAAAATGAGGGGTAGCAGTAAGAGGAAGGGCTAAGGGAGAGTATTGGGATTGAGCCTTTGTCTTGTTTCTTGTTCAAACATCTAAACATTCTTATGTTGGGGGTAAAGATTAACAGTTAAAATAAAAGTCTGGTGTGTCAGATGAAGAGCAGACTCGGAGTCGGAGATTCAATAATAATGAAAACTATTTACTGAAGGGCTTCACACTCATGCAGAGCTCACAGGCCGCTCTACTGCCTTACAGTTACAGGACCCATTTGTGATATTTATATATATTTATACTTTGTTTATTTGTTGTATGATTATTGAGTAATTAAGATTAATAACAATCTCTATTAATAATAGAGTTTTTAAAGCAAATGACTCGATTGAAATCGCTATTTGTTGTAAATAGCCAAAATAAGTGCACGAAACAAGTATCTCACAGCTAAATTACAACAAATAGTTATATATAAGGATACGCGTGCACATCAAAGCCAACATATCAAAAAATATAACGTTAGATGACAACATAAATGAATATATACATACCTATGATTTTGCAGAAATGCCGGACTGCTCTGAACCGCTCTATCACGGTCTCTCACATCAATATTACACTGGTAAAATAGATCGGGCAGTTTAATGTGTAGCACATCACACATAAAAAATATACAAATATATACAGTCTATTGTGAAAAAGATTGACATACCTGTGACTCCGAAGAAAAAAAGATGGTCCGTTTTGGCGCGCACGCACGTGAGCATCAGGTACCTCCCGCAGCGAGCTATGAAAGTAAATCGCGCATGCGCTAGAAGCTTATAACGCGCATGCGCCAAGAGGCACATGCATCAACTCAAAACTAACAGTTTTGTATTAGTTCAACAAAACATTGTAAGTTTTTAACATTGAAACACCATATTTGTTGAGCAAACTAACTATTATTTGTCAACATTTCTAATGACATTTTTTTAATTCAGTTTACTTTTTAAACTTTGTTCAGAGAACTTTTTGTAAGTTGGCTTTTTTACAGTGTGCAGTCACGCTGGACTTTACTCGCCATAGACTTTCATTCATACACATGTGAATGTGTCAGACTGGAAACGCAAGCTTGTGCGACAAGTTTCGCAGTTCGCTGCTTTGGAAAGTTTAAGCTTGGTGAACTCTGACCTGCGAAATCGCATCACATAATTGTGTGAGACCAATCGAGGATCAAAACATGACCTCTCTGGACAGGAATTTAAAACATGGACCAATCGCTCGCTTTTTAAAAGAGCCACGAAACCCCCCCTGTCTCAGCACACCTCTAGTTTAGAAAAAGTCAGGAGAGTGGGTCTGTCTAGCTCTGTTTAGGTGGGACTGTCGGGGAGGGAAAGTGCTGTAATAGTTTGATTACGGTGTTTACATTCAGACAGCAGCATTTACAGCGGATCTTTCAGCCTATAATATTGCAGTGATATTAACGTACTGTAACCTCAGTAACTTAGAAATCATTTTGACTAAGGTCCGTCCTTAAAAGCTGAAAGAGTACTGCTGACGATATGAACCAACTTTGCCATCTGAATAAACAAACAAAGACCACTGATCACACTCACTTACCAAATCTGTAGAGACAGGACAATCAACACCAACTGGAGCGGCGTCTTTATTAAAAGGAGACGAGCGGTAAATCCAGATTTCACCATTTCCAGATGTAAATAGCTGTCGAGTAAAGATGTTTCTTACAAATGTATTTCCGTGGCGTCTTGCGTGCACTGTAATCCACACGTGAGTCCAGCTGCACTCTCATAGCGGGAAAATGAAACAACCTTCGTTGCAGCACATTTATAAACAACACTGACGACCTGTGTCTCCAAACAATTCTTCTCTTTCCACTTGTTTGGCAACACAACGTGGCGTCTCACTGCAGTCTGAACACTGCAACAGGTAAAAACTTTCTTCGAAGCTATCATGCATATTAATGAAGTTGCACCTCGTTCACAATAGAGGGCGCTGATGGGTTTGAACCAAGTCTTTCTCATGAATTAATGCTGCACACTCAGAGACGTCACGATGCACTCGCAGGTACAGACATCTAGTCTACATGCTGGATTACACACAAGTATCTAATCACCCTGACGCAGCTTCAAAAATTTGTGTCAAACCGAAAGAACGAATTTGCTCAAAGCAACGCAAAAACAACCAATTTTCACTTTTTAGTGAGATATATGTGTCCTAATAGTGTTTATAGCTGTGTGGGACACATACATGACTGTCAACAGCTCTAAAAATGTGTGTTGGTGTCTCATGACCCTTTAAATGTCTAATCCTCCTCCTTAATCCTGCCCCTTTTAGTAGCACCATACGACAGAAGTTTGCACGCTCAACCTGTAATTTGACCGCGGCATGAAAGCTGTTCAGGGATCAAGGACATACGCTAAGATCAAGGTCCCATGATGCAATTCAAAAGGAGAAATAAATGGGGACAAAAAAATAGGAAGCACAAAATACAGAAAACTGATCATTTACACACGTTTTACAGTAAACTCAGGGAAAAGTCAGGGAATGACTTTTGGCAAGCTTGTTAATACCTTGCTTTACTCTCTTCAATGTATACATGCTTAAATTACATGTAACAAATCTTCAAAGCAGCATTAGCAGGTTGAAACAGAAGCGTCTGCCGAATGCAGTACTGTAAGTTTTGACCTGATTCTGCGTGTGTAAATGAGCAGTACTGTGGTAAATGTGTTAATGTGCTGCGCTGGTCAGATGTGGTCAGCGGAACTGCAGCCCGCCGGCTTTCTGACATGATTAATGAACATTGATTTCTAACTAAAAGCACAAAAACAGCAGCTACTGCTCATCATGTCGCCTTTTCCACAGACCGAGCGGAGGAACCTGCTCAGCAAACACAGCTTGTCTACATGTGGTCAATTACACTGAAGCGCTGATGGAAGAGAAGCAGGCTGAAAGAGTTAAACTTCTGCATTCACAGCCGTTCTGATTGTGCGCAATAAGTAAAACAGTATTTTACTATTTAATCATAGCTATGTGTTTTCTTATTATTTTATATTCCTGTTGTAGTTTTAGAGAAAGCCTGACTTCAGCACAAATATACTAACACAGTGGCGCTCATTGCAAGGGCATATGTGCTTCTTTCTTTCTCTCTTTCTTTACTTTCTTTCTTTCTCTCTTTCTTTCTTTCTTTTTCTTTCTTTCTTTCTTTCTTTCTTTCTTTCTTTCTTTCTTTCTTTTTCTTTCTTTCTTTCTTTCTTTCTTTACTTTCTTTCTTTCTGTCTTTCTTTCTTTCTTTTTCTTTCTTTTTCTTTCTTTCTTTCTTTCTTTCTTTCTTTCTTTACTTTCTTTCTCTCTTTCTTTCTTTCTTTCTTTCTTTCTTTCTTTCTTTCTTTCTTTCTTTCTTTCCTTCTTTCCTTCTTTTCTTCTTTCTTTTTCTTTCTTTCTTTCTTTCTTTCTTTCTTTCTTTCTTTCTTTTTTTTCTTTCTTTTTCTTTTTCTTTCTTTTTCTTTCTGTCTTTTTCTTTCTTTCTTTCTTTCTTTTTCTTTCTTTTTCTTTCTTTCTTTCTTTTTCTTTCTTTTTCTTTCTTTCTTTCTTTCTTTCTTTTTTTTCTTTCTTTTTCTTTCTTTTTCTTTCTTCTTTCTTTCTTTCTTTTCTTCTTTCTTTTTTCTTTCTTTCTTTCTTTCTTTCTTTCTTTCTTTCTTTCTTTCTTTCTTTCTGCTGCGCATGTGCTGAGTGAGTGGGCGGAGCTTTGTGTGAGCGTTTGGTGTGTGTGCAGGTACGAGAGATTTACTTTTTCTATCCTTTTTCTCTTCTTTTTGAGGTTATTGGCTTCATTAATTTGAGAAAGAGAATTAATTAAACTTATACCGGAGCATCGGCTCTCGGTTTTTGTGTCAGAATGGCTATGACGGGGAGTCGGAGCTTTGATTTTCTGACACGGCGTCATGGGATCAAAGTGGACTCCACTGTTAGTGTGGAAGAGTGTAGTTTGGCTATAGGTGAAGTTGTGGGCACTGAAAGCATCTTGTCAGCATCTCGTATGAATAATGCGATTGTAGTATTTGTAAAGACGGTTGATTTGGCGAATCAGTTGGTTGAAAGTGGGATAGTTATTGGTGGAATTTTCACTCCAGTGCTTCCCCTGTCTACTCCATCTAAAAGAGTAACTTTGTCCAACGTACCCCCTTTTATTTCGAACGAGGTGCTGACCGGAATGCTTTCACGCTACGGCAAACTTGTTTCCCCGATAAAAATGATTCCTATCGGGTGCAAGTCACCATTGTTAAAGCATGTTGTGTCTTTTCGGCGTTATGCCTATATGGTTTTGCAGGACAACTTGGATGAATTAGACGTGGCATTAAACTTTCGTCAGGACGAATTTAATTACGTAATATTTGTGACTACAAACAGTATGAAGTGTTTTGCTTGCGGAGAAATGGGTCATTTGATCCGCGCATGCCCCGGTCGAGTAAACCAGCAAGATCAAAATCGTTCACCTGCTGATGCGCGCGACTCTGAGATGCAGAATGACACGGCCGCAGTGGCTAGTGTTAGTAACGCGCCTAGCACAAGTCTTCCTCAGGAAAATGAACCACAGACAGTAGCTGAGGTGATCCTGATTGATAAAAATGATGAGAGGAAAAACGACATAGTTGATGTGGAAGGAGACGGGCCGTTACAGGTGGATGAACAGCCAATACGGGCTGCGGGAGATGTATTGCGCAAGAGCAGTATCCCGGTTATAGCCGGAGAGCAAGCGTCTTTCAATAAAGAACAAGATCAAATTTTAGAAATGGATTTAGATGACAGTGCTTTTAAGACGCCTCAGAAGAGACGCTTAAAACAACAGAATACCGGTAAACAGGCCAAAAAGACGGATAATTGCGATCTGAGTCAATCCGAAACGGAGAGTGAGAGCGACTTTTCAGAATGCAGTGTGTCATGCAGTTTGCCATTAAGCGGTTTTTCTAGCCGAGTTTACACTGTGGACGACATAAAGTCATTTCTTAAAGTGACAAAAAATGCCAGAAATGTTAAAATTGAGGAATATTTCCCAGATGTTATGCAATTCATGGAAAAAGCTAAGCTTTTTAGGAGTGAGGGAAGTTTCAATAAACAAGAGGTGTATCGGCTAGAAAAACTGCTTGGCAAACTTAATGCCCAACCAAGGCTCAGTAATGACAGCACATAAATACGTTTTCCCCTTTTTTCTTTTCTGTTTTCTTTGTTTGGGTTATTTTTGTTTTTGTCTTTCTTTCTTTTCTATGGAGGAGGTTTTTGTGGCTTCTCTTAATGTAAATGGGGCTAGAGATATTAGGAAAAGGTATCAGATATATGAAGTAATTAAACAAAAGAGAATTGATGTCTTATGTATTCAAGAAACGCATAGTGATGCTTTAAACAGTTCTGACTGGGGTAAGGAATTTGATGGGTTATCAGTTTTAAGTCATTTGAGTTCAACTAGCAGTGGGGTTGCTATTTTGTTCTCTAAGAGATTTGTTCCTGTTTCCTATCAGGTAGATGAAGTTATAAAAGGTAGACTTTTAAAAGTTGATGCCCAGTTTGAAAAATATTCTTTTATATTTATATGCGTGTATGTTCCAGTTAATGCCCTAGAAAGGATGGTGTTCCTTGATACGTTGAGTAATGTTTTAAGTAATTGTGACACTGACAAAGTTTTGTTTTTAGGGGGGGATTTTAATTGTACTGAGAGCATTCTTGATAGGAATCATGTTGAACCACACATGTCTTCACAGAAGCGTTTAATTCAATTAATAAAAACCCATGAGATTGTTGATGTCTGGAGGAATTTTAATGGCAGTCAAAGACAGTATACCTGGGCTCATGCTTATGACAATCGCATTTCACTAGCAAGATTGGATAGATTTTATTGTTTTAAGCACCAGTTTAATCTTTTCAGAAGCTGTTCAATTTGCCCAGTGGGTTTCTCTGATCACAGTTTGTTACAGTGTGTTATATCACAAAGGTCTATTAAATCAAAAAGTGCGTATTGGCATTTTAACAGTAATTTATTGTCTGATAAGCATTTTAAGGAGATTTTTAAAGAGTTCTGGAAGAATTTTAGAAATACAAAAACTTCTTTTCAATGTTTGCAGCAGTGGTGGGAGGTTGCAAAGGTGCAAGTTAAACAGCTGTGTCAACAATATACTCTTAATGTCACAGGAGACATTCTCCGTTCAATGAAATCAATTGAGAAGGAGCTGGTAGAGCTTCAAATGCTTGTTGACAGCACATCAAATTTGGCTCATTTGGACTCCTTTAATAAAAAGAAAAATATTTTAGGTAAATTATTGGATACTGTTACACAAGGAGCGCTGGTCAGATCACGCTATCAGAGTATAGAGTTGATGGATGCACCTTCTAAATTCTTTTTTAATTTAGAGAAAAAAAATGGACAAAGAAGGCTTATACATGCTTTAAAATCAGAGGATGGATCTTTGTTATCAGACCCTTCTGATATTCGAAAAAGAGCAGTGAGTTTCTATGAGCATTTGTATAAAAGTGATCTTATGCATGAACAAACTACTAATGTCTTCCTTGAAAACTTGCCTCAGCTGTCCAAAGAGGCTAATGCTGAGATCAGCAGGGCCTTAACTCTGGAGGAGTTGGAGGAGGCTCTGCAAAGCATGGAATGTGGTAAAGCACCTGGACTTGATGGGTTGTCAGTTGACTTTTATAAGTCCTTTTGGCCGGAGGTGGGTCCGGACCTATTGGAGGTGCTCAAAGAAAGCCTGGCCTATGGGCGGCTTCCCACAAGTTGCCGTAGAGCAGTTCTCACGTTACTGCCAAAGAAGGGAGATCCGAATGACATCAAAAACTGGAGACCAGTCAGTTTGTTGTGCAGTGATTACAAATTGCTTTCAAAAGTCCTGGCAAACAGATTAGGGGGAGTTTTGGAGCAGGTGATCCATCCTGACCAGACATACTGTGTACCTGGTAGACGTATTGTTGACAATATATCTTTTATCAGGGATGTTTTGGACCTTGGCAAAAAGCTTAATTTAGATATTGGCCTTTTGTCGCTTGATCAAGAAAAAGCTTTTGATCGCATTGAGCATAAGTATTTATGGGATGCTCTAGAGGCTTTTGGCTTTAGTTCAAGTTTTATCTCAATGGTTAGGGTGTTGTACTGTGACGTTGAGAGTATTTTGAAAGTTAATGGTGACTTATGTGCTCCTTTTAAGGTTTTTAGAGGTGTAAGGCAAGGCTGTGCTTTGTCCGGTATGTTGTATGTTTTAGCAATTGAGCCGTTTTTAAATAAATTAAGAGCAGATTTGTATGGGTTGTGTATTCCATCATGTCCAAATGTGTTTAAATTGTCAGCATATGCAGATGATGTTGTTGTTTTAATTAGTTGTCAAGATGATGTTGAATTGCTGTTAAAATTGCTAAAGGATTTCAAGGAGGTTTCCTCTACTAAAGTGAATTGGTCTAAAAGTGAAGCCATTTTAATCGGGAAATGGTTTAATGGAGAACCAAACCTCCCAGATGGTTTACTTTGGACCAGGGAGGGTTTTAAGTATCTGGGAGTGTTTTTAGGAAATGAAGCAGTTGTACAAAAAAACTTTGAAGGTGTTGTTGAAAAGATAAAAGGTCGTCTTAGTAAATGGAATTTTTTACTTCCAAATATGTCCTATAGAGGCCGCATATTAATAATTAATAATTTATTAGCGTCATCTTTGTGGCATCGGTTAATGTGTGTGGATCCTCCTTTTAATCTGTTATCAAAAATTCAGTCAATTTTGATAGATTTCTTTTGGGATAAGCTACACTGGGTTCCGAAAGCTGTGTTGTACTTGCCCAAGGAAGAGGGGGGTCATGGACTTGTGCATTTACAGAGCCGAACAGCAGCTTTTCGGCTCCAGTTTGTGCAGAGACTTTTGAATGGACCATTGGATGCGAACTGGAGATCCATAACCTTTATGCTACTGCAGTCCTTTGGAAATGTGGGCATTGAGAAAACTTTGTTTTGGCTGAATCCTAAAAGGATGGAATTATCCAAACTTCCAATTTTCTATCGTAATATCTTCAAGATTTGGACTTTGTTTTCTGTGCACAGGCCCTTAGACATGACGTCTTTACACTGGCTGCTACAAGAACCTCTAATCTGTGGTTCACGCATGGACATATCCTTTAGGGGACCTTTTCCTGCACTCAACGAAATTCTTTCATCGGCTAAAATAACAACTCTTGGGTGTTTATTAAAGTCAGCAGGAAAAGACTTTAAAAATGCTGACGCAGTTGCTGGACATTTGGGTCTTCATTCTAAACGGACAGTTACCAAACTCCTTGAACAATGGAGGGCTTCTCTCACAACTGAAGAGATCAGGTTGTTGGAGGACTATTATGAAGGGTTAACTGTTCCAAATTGTAATGATGTTTTCCCGTTTTTGTCATTATCTCCCAACTTAGAAAACTGTGAAGGGGTGTTTTTACATTGTAAAGATGTGACAATAATTGGGCAAGAGTCAGCTTCTGGGAAGGTTTTATATAAAACATGTGTCAAAGTTTTTAACAAAATGGGGCTGAACAATAGAGTGGATACTCCATGGCGGGAGGTTTTAAGGTTGAATGAGGATGAGCACCCTCAATGGCGATCACTGTACAAGTCACCATTAACTAAAAGACATGGAGATTTGCAGTGGAGAATTTTACATGGTGCTGTTGCAGTGAATGCTTTTATTTCAATTTTAAATCCTGACGTTAGTCACAACTGCCCTTTCTGCTCGCAGAGAGAAACTGTTTTCCACACGTTTACACAATGTTCCAGACTTGATCCTTTGTTTACTGTTTTACAGAATTTGTTTGTATCTTTTGGAGAAATCTTTTCCACTAAAACTTTCATTTGTGGGTTTAAATATGTTCAGAGGAAACGCTTTAAATGTCAGCTTCTCAATTTTTTATTAGGACAAGCTAAAATGGCGGTATATAGTACCAGAAAGCAAAAAATTGAAGGAAATGTGAGTCACAACTTGTTGGCAGTTTTTGTTAATTCTGTCAAATCAAGAATTCTTGTTGATTTTAAGTTTTATAAAGCTATGGATGATCTTCCTTCTTTTGACTTGGTGTGGGGTTACGCCGGCGCTCTGTGTGAGCTTTATGAAAATGAGTTGGTTTTTGCTCCCATTTTGGGTTAATTTTTTTTCTTTTTCTCACTTTTTCTTTTTTGTGAGTTGATTGTTTGAATAATGTATCAATGTTTTTGTAATAAAGTGTTGTGAAAATCAAAAAAATTCTTTCTTTCTTTCTTTCTTTCTTTCTTTCTTTCTTTCTTTCTTTCTTTCTTTCTTTCTTTCTTTCTTTCTTTCTTCTTTCTTTTCTTTCTTTCTTTCTTTCTTTCTTTCTTTCTTTCTTTCTTTCTTTCTTTCTTTCTTTTCTTTCTTTCTTTCTTTCTTGTTTCTTTCTTTCTTTCTTTCTTTTTTTCTTTCTTTCTTTCTTCTTTCTTTCTTTTTCTTTCTTTCTTTCTTTCTTTCTTTCTTTCTTTCTTTCTTTCTTTTCTTCTTTTTCTTTCTTTCTTTCTTTCTTTCTTTCTTTCTTTCTTTTCTTTCTTTCTTTCTTTCTTTCTTCTTTCTTTCTTTCTTTCTTTCTTTCTTTCTTTCTTTCTTTCTTTCTTTCTTTCTTTTCTTTCTTTCTTTCTTTCTTTCTTTCTTTCTTTCTTTCTTCTTTCTTTCTTTCTTTTCTTTCTTTCTTTCTTTCTTTCTTTTCTTTCTTTCTTTTCTTTCTTTCTTTCTTTCTTTTTCTTTCTTTCTTTCTTTCTTTCTTTCTTTCTTTCTTTCTTTCTTTCTTTCTTTCTTTCTTTCTTTCTTTCTTTCTTTCTTTCTTTTTCTTTCTTTTTCTTTTCTTTTTTCTTTCTTTTCTTTCTTTCTTTCTTTCTTTCTTTCTTTCTTTCTTTCTTTCTTTCTTTCTTTCTTTCTTTTTCTTTCTTTCTTTCTTTCTTTCTTTCTTTCTTTTTCTTTCTTTCTTTCTTTCTTTTTCTTTCTTTCTTTCTTTCTCTTTCTTTCTTTCTTTCTTTCTTTCTTTCTTTCTTTCTCTTTCTTTCTTTCTTCCTTTCTGTCTTTCTTTCTTTCTCTTTCTTTCTCTCTTTCTTTCTTTCTTTCTTTCTTTCTTTCTTTCTTTCTTTCTTTTGTGTCTTTCTTATATTTATTTATTTATTTTGTTTATTTTAATAAATATTTTCATTTATTTAAATTAATGATTTATTTGTAAATTTTTTTTATTTATTCATTTGTTTAATCATTCACTTGTTTGTTTAATCATTCATTCAATTAATTATTTAATCCTTAATCAATTAATAATTTAATTGATTTGTTTATTAATTAACAAACTAATTACTTTATTAATTTCTTAATTGATTGATTAATTTACTTATGATTAATTGATTAAATAATTTACTCGTAACTAATTAACTAATTAATTGATTAATTTACTTAGTTAATCATTAATTCGTTTATGCATTTATTGCACTTAAAACCTAGCATAAATTACACATCCTTTAAAAAAGCTAGAGTTTTTAAAAAGGCTGCATTTAAATTCAGGAGCATTTTATTTGACTTTTTTATTCTCTAAACTTGACGAGGTTTTTTTTCTAAACAAATTTTTCTCTGAAAATTTTGTCAGTGGCTTTTTTATGAAACTGCTTATTTTCTTGAGTTATTTGCTACATTTAATTTACAGTTTGTTTCTCAGAATGGTGTGTCTTTTATTTGTTTATTTGTGCATTTAATGCATAAAACCTAGCTTTAATTACAGATCGTGTTTTGATAGCTAAGAAAGACTACATATGAATTTAGAAACTTTTTGTCAGTGGCTTTTATATTTAATTGCTTATTTTCTTGATTTATTTTATTTACAATTTGCTTCTCAGAATGGTGTGTATTTTTTATTTCTGCTTTTATAAACCTAGCATAAATTACATATTCTGTTTTGAGAGTTCAGAAAACATATGAAGTTAGGAGTAAATTAAGCAGCATTTTATTTCCATTTTTTTCTCTCTCTCTCTCTCTCTCTCTCTCTCTCTCTCTCTCTCTCTCTCTCTATCTCTCTCTCTCTGAATTTTTTTATTTTTATTTAAAAAAACATTTTAACTTTTTTTTGTTTAGTGGATTTTTTTCATGAAACTGCTTTTTTTTTGAGTTGATTTTTCTTAAAGCTGTCTTTTTTTCTTGCAACAGCAACATTCCTCTTGAAATTAAATGAGTTTATTCTCAACGTTTTACTTTAACCTTTAAATAAACTCTATATTAGATATAGATATTTAAGATATTTTTTAATTGTAACGTTGTTTTTGTTTTTATCTCGAATTACAATGAATTTATTATCAGCATTT